>NC_088896.1:12847304-13125922 GCF_037157495.1 Lathamus discolor | reverse complement strand
TGTCCCTAGGGTCTCTATAGGGTCCCTATAGGGTCTCTATGGTCTCTCTTGGGTCTCTATAGGGTCCCTAGGGTCTCTATAGGGTCTCTATAGGGTCCCTAGTGTCTCTATAGGGTCTCTAGGGGTCTCTCTAAGGTCTCTATAGGGTCTCTAGGGTCTCTATACGGTCTCTATAGGGTTCCTAGGGTCTCTATAGGGTCTCTATAGGGTCTCTAGGGTCTCTCTAGGGTCTCTATAGGGTCTCTAGGGTCTCTATACGATCTCTACAGGGTTCCTAGGGTCTCTATAGGGTCTCTATAGGGTCTCTAGGGCCTCTATAGGGTCTCTATAGGGTCCCTAGGTCTCTATAGTGTCTCTATAGGGTTTCTAGGGTCTCTATAGGGTCCCTAGGGTCTCTATAGGGTCTCTAGGGTCTCTCTAGGGTCTCTATAGGGTCTCTAGGGTCACTATAGGGTCTCTATAGGGTTCCTAGGGTCTCTATAGGGTCCCTAGGGTCTCTATAGGGTCTCTAGGGTCTCTCTAGGGTCTCTGTAGGGTCTCTAGGGTCTCTCTAGGGTCTCTATAGGGTCTCTAGGTCTCTATAGGGTCTCTATAGGGTTCCTAGGGTCTCTATAGGGTCTCTATAGGGTCTCTATAGGGTCTCTAGGGTCTCTCTAGGGTCTCTCTAGGGTCTCTAGGGTCTCTCTAGGGTCTCTATAGGGTCTCTAGGGTCTCTAGGGTCTCTATAGTGTCTCTATAGGGTCTCTAGTGTCTCTATAGGGTCTCTATAGGGGTCCCTAGGGTCTCTATAGGGTCTCTAGGGTCTCTACAGTGTCTCTATAGGGTCTCTAGTGTCTCTATAGGGTCTCTATAGGGTTCCTAGGGTCTCTATAGGGTCCCTAGGGTCTCTATAGGGTCTCTATAGGGTTCCTAGGGTCTCTATAGGGTCTCTAGGGTCTCTCTAGGGTCTCTATAGGGTCTCTTGGGTCTCTATAGGGTCTCTAGTGTCTCTATAGGATCTCTATAGGGTCTCTAGTGTCTCTATAGGGTCTCTATAGGATCCCTAGGGTCTCTATAGGGTCTCTATTGGGTTCCTAGGGTCTCTATAGGTTCCCTAGGGTCTCCAAAGGGTCTCTATAGGGTCTCTAGGGTCTCTATAGGGACTCTATAAGATCCCTAGGGTCTCTATAGGGTCTCTATAGGGTTCCTACGGTCTCTATATGTTCCCTAGGGTCTCTATAGGGTCTCCAGGGTCACTATAGGGTCTCTATAGGGTCTCTAGTGTCTCTATAGGGTCTCTATAGGGTCCCTAAGGTCTCTATAGGGTCTCTATAGGGTCCCTAGGGTCTCTATAGGGTCTCTAGGGTCTCTCTAGGGTCTCTATAGGGTCTCTAGGGTCTCTCTAGGGTCTCTATAGGGTCTCTAGTGTCTCTATACGGTCTCCATAGGGTTCCTAGGGTCTCTATAGTGTCTCTATAGGGTCTCTAGGGCCTCTATAGGGTCTCTATAGGGTCCCTAGGGTCTCTATAGGGTCTCTATAGGGTTTCCTAGGGTCTCTATAGGGTCCCTAGGGTCTCTATAGTGTCTCTAGGGTCTCCTAGTGTCTCTATAGGGTCTCTAGGGTCTCTCTAGGGTGTCTATAGGGTCTCTAGGGTCTGTATAGGGTCTCTATAGGGTTCCAAGGGTCTCTATAGGGCCACTAGGGTCTCTCTAGGGTCTCTGTAGGGTCTCTAGGGTCTCTCTAGGGTCTCTATAGGGTCTCTAGGATCTCTATAGTGCCTCTAGGGTCTCTCTAGGGTCTCTCTAGGGTCTCTAGGGTCTCTATAGGGTCTCTAGTGTCTCTACAGGATCTCTATAGGGTCCCTAGGGTCTCTATAGGGTCTCTATAGGATCCCTAGGGTCTCTATAGGGTCTCTATAGGGTTCCTAGGGTCTCTATAGTTTCCCTAGTGTCTCTATAGGGTCTCTATAGGGTTCCTAGGGTCTCTATAGGGTCTCTAGGGTCTCTCTAGGGTCTCTATAGGGTCTCTTGGGTCTCTATAGGGTCTCTAGTGTCTCTATAGGGTCTCTATAGGGTTCCTAGGGTCTCTATAGGTTCCCTAGTGTCTCTATAGGGTCTCTATAGGATCCCTAGGGTCTCTATAGGGTCTCTATAGGGTTCCTAGGGTCTCTATAGGGTCTCTATAGGGTCTCTAGTGTCTCTATAGGGTCCTGTATAGGGTCCCTAGGGTCTCTATAGGGTCTCTATAGGGTCTCTATAGGGTCTCTAGGGTCTCTATAGGGTCTCTATAGGGTCCCTAGTGTCTCTATAGGGTCTCTATAGTGGTTCCTAGGGTCTCTATAGGGTCCCTAGGGTCTCTATAGGGTCTCTAGGGTATCTATAGTGTCTCTATAGGGTCTCTAGTGTCTCTATAGGGTCTCTATAGGGTCCCTAGGGTCTCTATAGGGTCTCTATAGGGTTCCTAGGGTCTCTATAGGGTCCCTAGGGTCTCTATAGGGTCTCTATAGGGTTCCTAGGGTCTCTATAGGGTCTCTAGGGTCTCTCTAGGGTCTCTCTAGGGTCTCTTGGGTCTCTATAGGGTCTCTAGTGTCTCTATAGGATCTCTATAGGGTCCCTAGGGTCTCTATAGGGTCTCTATAGGATCCTAGGGTCTCTATAGGGTCTCTATAGGGTTCCTAGGGTCTCTATAGTTTCCCTAGGGTCTCTATAGGGTCTCTATAGGGTCTCCAGCGTCTCTATAGGGTCTCTATAGGATCCCTAGGGTCTCTATAGGGTCTCTATAGGGTTCCTAGGGTCTCTATAGGTTCCCTAGGGTCTCTATACGGTCTCTATAGGATCCCTAGGGTCTCTATAGGGTCTCTATAGGGTTCCTAGGGTCTCTATAGGGTCTCTAGGGTCTCTCTACGGTCTCTATAGGGTCTCTAGGGTCTCTATAGGGTCTCTATAGGGTCTCTAGGGTCTCTATACGGTCTCTATAGGGTTCCTAGGGTCTCTATAGACTCTCTATAGGGTCTCTAGTGTCTCTATAGGGTCTCTATAGGGTCCCTAGGGTCTCTATAAGGTCTCTATAGGGTCTCTATAGGGTCTCTAGGGTCTCTATACGGTCTCTATAGGGTCCCTAGGGTCTCTATAGGGTCTCCTATAGGGTTCCTAGGGTCTCTATAGGGTCCCTAGGGTCTCTATAGGGTCTCTAGGGTCTCTATAGTGTCTCTATAGGGTCTCTAGTGTCTCTATAGGGTCTCTATAGGGTCCCTAGGGTCTCTATAGGGTCTCTATAGGGTTCCTAGGGTCTCTATAGTGTCCCTAGGGTCTCTATAGGGTCTCTATAGGGTTCCTAGGGTCTCTATAGTGTCTCTAGGGTCTCTCTAGGGTCTCTCTAGGGTCTCTTGGGTCTCTATAGGGTCTCTATAGGGTCCCTAGGGTCTCTATAGGGTCTCTATAGGATCCCTAGGGTCTCTATAGGGTCTCTATAGTGTTCCTAGGGTCTCTATAGGTTCCCTAGGGTCTCTATAGGGTCTCCAGGGTCTCTATAGGGTCTCTATAGGGTCCCTAGGGTCTCTATAGGGTCTCTATAGGGTTCCTAGGGTCTCTATAGGGTCTCTATAGGGTCTCTAGGGTCTCTATAGGGTCTCTATAGGGTCTGTAGTGTCTCTATAGTGTCTCTATAGGGTCTCTAGGGTCTCTCTAGGGTCTCTATAGGTCTCTAGGTCTCTATACGATCTCTACAGGGGTTCCTAGGGTCTCTATAGGGTCTCTATAGGGTTCCTAGGGTCTCTATAGGGTCTCTAGGGTCTGTCTAGGGTCTCTATAGGGTCTCTTGGGTCCCTATAGGGTCTCTATAGGGTCCCTAGGGTCTCTATAGGGTCTCTATAGGGTTCCTAGGGTCTCTATAGGGTTCCTAGGGTCTCTATAGGGTCTCTATAGGGTCTCTAGGGCCTCTATAGGGACTCTATAGGGTCCCTAGGGTCTCTATAGGGTCTCTATAGGGTTCCTAGGGTCTCCATAGGGTCCCTAGGGTCTCTATAGTGCCTCTAGGGTCTCTCTAGGGTCTCTCTAGGGTCTCTAGGGTCTCTATAGGGTCTCTAGTGTCTCTACAGGATCTCTATAGGGTCCCTAGGGTCTCTATAGGGTCTCTATAGGAACCCTAGGGTCTCTATAGGGTCTCTATAGGGTTCCTAGGGTCTCTATAGTTTCCCTAGTGTCTCTATAGGGTCTCTATAGGGTTCCTAGGGTCTCTATAGGGTCTCTAGGGTCTCTCTAGGGTCCCTATAGGGTCTCTTGGGTCTCTATAGGGTCTCTAGTGTCTCTATAGGGTCTCTATAGGGTTCCTAGGGTCTCTATAGGTTCCCTGGTGTCTCTATAGGGTCTCTATAGGATCCCTAGGGTCTCTATAGGGTCTCTATAGGGTTCCTAGGGTCTCTATAGGGTCTCTATAGGGTCTCTAGTGTCTCTATAGGGTCTGTATAGGGTCCCTAGGGTCTCTATAGGGTCTCTATAGGGTCTCTATAGGGTCTCTAGGGTCTCTATAGGGTCTCTATAGGGTCCCTAGGGTCTCTATAGGGTCTCTATAGTGTTCCTAGGGTCTCTATAGGGTCCCTAGGGTCTCTATAGGGTCTCTAGGGTATCTATAGTGTCTCTATAGGGTCTCTAGTGTCTCTATAGGGTCTCTATAGGGTCCCTAGGGTCTCTATAGGGTCTCTATAGGGTTCCTAGGGTCTCTATAGGGTCCCTAGGTCTCTACAGGGTCTCTATAGGGTTCCTAGGGTCTCCATAGGGTCTCTAGGGTCTCTCTAGGGGTCTCTCTAGGGTCTCTTGGCTCTCTATAGGGTCTCTAGTGTCTCTATAGGATCTCTATAGGGTCCCTAGGGGTCTCTATAGGGTCTCTATAGGATCCCTAGGGTCTCTATAGGGTCTCTATAGGGTTCCTAGGGTCTCTATAGTTTCCACTAGGGTCTCTATAGGGTCTCTATAGGGTCTCTAGGGTCTCTATAGGGTCTCTATAGGATCCCTAGGGTCTCTATAGGGTCTCTATAGGGTTCCTAGGGTCTCTATAGGTTCCCTAGGGTCTCTATAGGGTCTCCAGGGTCTCTATAGGGTCTCTATAGGGTCTCTAGTGTCTCTATAGGGTCTCTATAGGGTCCCTAGGGTCTCTATAGGGTCTCTATAGGGTTCCTAGGGTCTCTATAGGGTCTCTATAGGGTCTCTAGGGTCTCTATAGGGTCTCTATTGGGTCTCTAGGGTCCTCTATACGGTCTCTATAGGTTTCCTAGGGTCTCTATAGGGTCTCTATAGGGTCTCAAGTGTCCTCTATAGGGTCTCTATAGGGTCCCTAGGGTCTCTATAGGGTCTCTATAGGGTCTCTATAGGGTTCCTAGGGTCTCTATAGGTCCCTAGGGTCTCTATTGGGTCTCTAGGGTCACTATAGGGACTCTATAGGGTCCCTAGGGTCTCTATAGGGTCTCTATAGGGTTCCTAGGGTCTCTATAGGTTCCCTAGGGTCTCTATAGGGTCTCTAGGGCCTCTATATGGTCTCTAGGGCCTCTATAGGGTCTCTATAGGGCCTCTAGTGTCTCTATAGGGTCTCTATAGGGTCCCGAGGGTCTCTATAGGGTCTCTATAGGATCCCTAGGGTCTCTATAGGGTACCTAGGGTCTCTCTAGGGTCTCTATAGGGTCTCTAGGTCTCTATACGGTCTCTATAGGGTTCCTAGGGTCTCTATAGGGTCTCTATAGGGTCTCTAGGGCCTCTATAGGGCCTCTATAGGGTCTCTATAGGGTCTCTATAGTGTCTCTATAGGGTTTCTAGGGTCTCTATAGGGTCCCTAGGGTCTCTATAGGGTCTCTAGGTTCTCTCTAGGGTCTCTATAGGGTCTCTAGGGTCTCTATAGGGTCTCTATGGTGTTCCTAGGGTCTCTATAGGGTCCCTAGGTCTCTATAGGGTCTCTAGGGTCTCTCTAGGGTCTCTGTAGGGTCTCTAGGGTCTCTCTAGGGTCTCTATAGGGTCTCTAGGGTCTCTATAGGGTCTCTATAGGGTCCCTAGGGTCTCTATAGGGTCTCTATAGGGTCTCTATAGGGTCTCTAGGGTCTCTCTAGGGTCTCTGTAGGGTCTCTAGGGTCTCTCTTGGGTCTCTATAGGGTCTCTAGGGTCTCTATAGTGTCTCTATAGGGTCTCTAGTGTCTCTATAGGGTCTCTATAGGGTCCCTAGGGTCTCTATAGGGTCTCTAGGGTCTCTATAGTGTCTCTATAGGGTCTCTAGTGTCTCTATAGGGTCTCTATAGGGTTCCTAGGGTCTCTATAGGGTCCCTAGGGTCTCTATAGGGTCTCTATAGGGTTCCTAGGTCTCTATAGGGTCTCTAGGGTCTCTCTAGGGTCTCTATAGGGTCTCTTGGGTCTCTATAGGGTCTCTAGTGTCTCTATAGGATCTCTATAGGATCCCTAGGGTCTCTATAGGGTCTCTATTGGGTTCCTAGGGTCTCTATAGGTTCCCTAGGGTCTCTAAAGGGTCTCTATAGGATCCCTAGGGTCTCTATAGGGTCTCTATAGGGATCCTAGGGTCTCTATAGGGTCTCTATAGGGTCTCTAGTGTCTCTATAGGGTCTGTATAGGGTCCCTAGGGTCTCTATAGGGTCTCTATAGGGTCTCTATAGGGTCTCTATAGGGTCTCTAGGGTCTCTATAGGGTCTCTATAGGGTCCCTAGGGTCTCTATAGGGTCTCTATAGTGTTCCTAGGGTCTCTATAGGGTCCCTAGGGTCTCTATAGGGTCTCTAGTGTCTCTACAGGATCTCTATAGGGTCTCTAGGGTCTCTCTAGGGTCTCTATAGGGTCTCTAGGGTCTCTATACGGTCTCTATAGGGTTCCTAGGTCTCTATAGGGTCTCTATAGGGTCTCTAAGGCCTCTATAGGGTCTCTATAGGGTCCCTAGGGTCTCTATAGGGTCTCTATAGGGTTCCTAGGGTCTCTATAGGGTCCCTAGGGTCTCTATAGCGTCTCTAGGGTCTCTCTAGGGTCTCTATAGGGTCTCTAGGGTCTTTCTAGGGTCTCTATAGGGTCTCTATAGGGTCCCTAGGGTCTCTATAGGGTCTCTATAGGGTCTCTAGTGTCTCTATAGGGTCTCTATAGGGTCTCTAGGGTCTCTCTAGGGTCTCTATAGGGACTCTATAGGATCCCTAGGGTCTCTATAGGGTCTCTATAGGGTTCCTAGGGTCTCTATATGTTCCCTAGGGTCTCTATAGGGTCTCCAGGGTCACTATAGGGTCTCTATAG
The DNA here is from genome assembly GCF_037157495.1 of Lathamus discolor. Classification (NCBI taxonomy): domain Eukaryota; kingdom Metazoa; phylum Chordata; class Aves; order Psittaciformes; family Psittacidae; genus Lathamus; species Lathamus discolor. Next base: position 13,118,679 of record NC_088896.1, on the reverse strand, counting down.
GGTCTCTAGTGTCTCTATAGGGTCTCTATAGGGTCCCTAGGTTCTCTATAGGGTCTCTATAGGGTCCCTAGGGTCTCTATAGGGTCTCTAGGGTCTCTCTAGGGTCTCTATAGGGTCTCTAGGGTCTCTCTAGGGTCTCTATAGGGTCTCTAGTGTCTCTATACGGTCTCCATAGGGTTCCTAGGGTCTCTATAGGGTCTCTATAGGGTCTCTAGGGCCTCTATAGGGTCTCTATAGGGTCCCTAGGGTCTCTATAGGGTCTCTATAGGGGTCCTAGGGTCTCTATAGGGTCCCTAGGGTCTCTAATAGTCTCTCTAGGGTCTCTCTAGTGTCTCTATAGGGTCTCTAGGGTCTCTCTAGGGTGTCTATAGGGTCTCTAGGGTCTGTATAGGGTCTCTATAGGGTTCCTAGGGTCTCTATAGGGTCTCTAGGGTCTCTCTAGGGTCTCTAGGGTCTCTCTAGGGTCTCTATAGGGTCTCTAGGGTCTCTATAGTGCCTCTAGGGTCTCTCTAGGGTCTCTCTAGGGTCTCTAGGGTCTCTATAGGGTCTCTAGTGTCTCTACAGGATCTCTATAGGGTCCCTAGGGTCTCCTATAGGGTCTCTATAGGATCCCTAGGGTCTCTATAGGGTCTCTATAGGGTTCCTAGGGTCTCTATAGTTTCCCTAGTGTCTCTATAGGGTCTCTATAGGGTTCCTAGGGTCTCTGTAGGGTCTCTAGGGTCTCTCTAGGGTCTCTATAGGGGTCTCTTGGGTCTCTATAGGGTCTCTAGTGTCTCTATAGGGTCCTCTATAGGGTTCCTAGGGTCTCTATAGGTTCCCTAGTGTCTCTATAGGGTCTCTATAGGATCCCTAGGGTCTCTATAGGGTCTCTATAGGGTTCCTAGGGTCCTCTATAGGGTCTCTATAGGTCTCTAGTGTCTCTATAGGGTCTGTATAGGGTCCCTAGGGTCTCCATAGGGTCTCTATAGGGTCTCTATAGGGTCTCTATAGGGTCTCTAGGGTCTCTATAGGGTCTCTATAGGGTCCCTAGGGTCTCTATAGGGTCTCTATAGTGTTCCTAGGGTCTCTATAGGGTCCCTAGGGTCTCTATAGGGTCTCTAGTGTCTCTACAGGATCTCTATAGGGTCTCTAGGGTCTCTCTAGGGTCTCTATAGGGTCTCTAGGGTCTCTATACGGTCTCTATAGGGTTCCTAGGGTCTCTATAGGGTCTCTATAGGGTCTCTAGGGCCTCTATAGGGTCTCTATAGGGTCCCTAGGGTCTCTATAGTGTCTCTATAGGGTTCCTAGGGTCTCTATAGGGTCCCTAGGGTCTCTATAGTGTCTCTAGGGTCTCTCTAGGGTCTCTATAGGGTCTCTAGGGTCTTTCTAGGGTCTCTATAGGGTCTCTATAGGGTCCCTAGGGTCTCTATAGGGTCTCTATAGGGTCTCTATAGGGTCTGTAGTGTCTCTAGTGTCTCTATAGGGTCTCTATAGGGTCTCTAGGGTCTCTCTAGGGTCTCTATAGGGGTCTCTAGGGCCTCTATAGGGTCTCTATAGGGTTCCTAGGGTCTCTATAGGGTCCCTAGGGTCTCTATAGCGTCTCTAGGGTCTCTCTAGGGTCTCTGTAGGGTCTCTAGGGTCTCTCTAGGGTCTCTATAGTGTCTCTAGGGTCTCTATAGGGTCTCTATAGGGTCCCTAGGGTCTCTATAGGGTCCTCTATAGGGCCTCTAGGGTCTCTATAGGGTCTCTATAGGGTCCCTAGGGTCTCTATAGGGTCTCTATAGGTTCCTAGGGTCTCTATAGGGTCTCTATAGGGTCTCTATAGGGTCCCTAGGGTCTCTATAGGGTCTCTATAGGGCCTCTAGGGTCTCTATAGGGTCTCTATAGGGTCCCTAGGGTCTCTATAGGTCTCTATAGGGTTCCTAGGGTCTCTATAGGGTCTCTATAGGGTCTCTATAGGGTACCTTGGGTCTCTATAGGGTCTCTATAGGGTTCCTAGGGTCTCTATAGGGTCCCTAGGGTCTCTATAGGGTCTCTAGGGTCTCTACAGTGTCTCTATAGGGTCTCTAGTGTCTCTATAGGGTCTCTATAGGGTCCCTAGGGTCTCTATAGGGTCTCTATAGGGTTCCTAGGGTCTCTATAGGGTCCCTAGGGTCTCTATAGGGTCTCTATAGGGTTCCTAGGGTCTCTATAGGGTCTCTAGGGTCTCTCTAGTGTCTCTATAGGGTCTCTTGGGTCTCTATAGGGTCTCTAGTGTCTCTATAGGATCTCTATAGGGTCCTAGGGTCTCTATAGGGTCTCTATAGGATCCCTAGGGTCTCTATAAGGTCTCTATAGGGTTCCTAGGGTCTCTATAGGGTTCCTAGGGTCTCTATAGTGTCCGTAGTGTCTCTATAGGGTCTCTATAGGGTTCCTAGGGTCTCTATAGGGTCTCTAGGGTCTCCCTAGGGTCTCTATAGGTTTCCCTAGCGACTCTATAGGGTTCCTAGGGTCTCTATAGGGTCTCTATAGGGTCTCTAGTGTCTCTATAGGGTCTCTATAGGGTGCCTAGGGTCTCTATAGGGTCTCTATATGGTTCCTAGGGTCTCTATAGGGTCCCTAGGGTCTCTATAGTGTCTCTATAGGGTCTCTATAGGGTCCCTAGGGTCTCTGTAGGGTCTCTATAGGGTCTCTATAGCGTCTCTAGGGTCTCTATACGGTCTCTATAGGGTCTCTATAGGGTCTCTAGGGTCACTATAGGGACTCTATAGGGTCCCCAGGGTCTCTATAGGGTCTCTATAGGGTTCCTAGGGTCTCTATAGGTTCCTAGGGTCTCTATAGGGTCTCTAGGGCCACTATAGGGTCTCTATAGGGCCTCTAGTGTCTCTATAGGGTCTCTATAGGGTCCCTAGGGTCTCTATAGGGTCTCTATAGGGTCTCTAGGGTCTCTATAGGGTCTCTATTGGGTCTCTAGGGTCTCTATACTGGTCTCTATAGGTTCCTAGGGTCTCTATAGGGTCTCTATAGGTCTCAAGTGTCTCTATAGGGTCTCTATAGGGTCCCTAGGGTCTCTATAGGGTCTCTATAGGGTCCTCTATAGGGTTCCTAGGGTCTCTATAGGGTCCCTAGGGTCTCTATTGGGTCTCTAGGGTCACTATAGGGACTCTATAGGGTCCCTAGGGTCTCTATAGGGTCTCTATAGGGTTCCTAGGGTCTCTATAGGTTCCCTAGGGTCTCTATAGGGTCTCTAGGGCCTCTATAGGGTCTCTAGGGCCTCTATAGGGTCTCTATAGGGCCTCTAGTGTCTCTATAGGGTCTCTATAGGGTCCCTAGAGTCTCTATAGGGTCTCTATAGGGTCCTAGGGTCTCTATAGGGTACCTAGGGTCTCTCTAGGGTCTCTATAGGGTCTCTAGGGTCTCTATACGGTCTCTATAGGGTTCCTAGGGTCTCTATAGGGTCTCTAGGGCCTCTATAGGGCCTCTATAGGGTCTCTATAGGGTCTCTATAGGGTCTCTATAGGGTCTCTATAGGGTCTCTATAGGGGTCTCTATAGGGTTTCTAGGGTCTCTATAGGGTCCCTAGGGTCTCTATAGGGTCTCTAGGTCTCTCTAGGGTCTCTATAGGGTCTCTAGGGTCTCTATAGGGTCTCTATGGTGTTCCTAGGGTCTCTATAGGGTCCCTAGGGTCTCTATAGGGTCTCTAGGGTCTCTCTAGGGTCTCTGTAGGGTCTCTAGGGTCTCTCTAGGGTCTCTATAGGGTCTCTAGGGTCTCTATAGGGTCTCTATAGGGTCCCTAGGGTCTCTATAGGGTCTCTATAGGGTCTCTATAGGGGACTCTAGGGTCTCTCTAGGGTCTCTGTAGGGTCTCTAGGGTCTCTCTAGGGTCTCTATAGGGTCTCTAGGGTCTCTATAGTGTCTCTATAGGGTCTCTAGTGTCTCTATAGGGTCTCTATAGGGTCCCTAGGGTCTCTATAGTGTCTCTAGGGTCTCTATAGTGTCTCTATAGGGTCTCTAGTGTCTCTATAGGGTCTCTATAGGGTTCCTAGGGTCTCTATAGGGTCCCTAGGGTCTCTATAGGGTCTCTATAGGTTCCTAGGGTCTCTATAGGTCCTCTAGGGTCTCTCTAGGGTCTCTATAGGGTCCTCTTGGGTCTCTATAGGGTCTCTAGTGTCTCTATAGGATCTCTATAGGATCCCTAGGGTCTCTATAGGGTCTCTATTGGGTTCCTAGGGTCCTCTATAGGTTCCCTAGGGTCTCTAAAGGGTCTCTAGAGGTCTCTAGGGTCCCTATAGGGACTCTATAGGATCCCTAGGGTCTCTATAGGGTCTCTATAGGGTTCCTAGGGTCTCTATATGTTCCCTAGGGTCTCTATAGGGTCTCCAGGGTCACTATAGGGAGTCTCTATAGGGTCTCTAGTGTCTCTATAGGGTCTCTATAGGGTCCCTAGGGTCTCTATAGGGTCTCTATAGGGTCCCTAGGGTCTCTATAGGGTCTCTATAGGGTCCCTAGGGTCTCTATAGGGTCTGTATAGGGTTCCTAGGGTCTCTATAGGGTCCCTAGGGTCTCTATAGGGTCTCTAGGGTCTCTACAGTGTCTCTATAGGGTCTCTAGTGTCTCTATAGGGTCTCTATAGGGTCCCTAGGGTCTTCTATAGGGTCTCTATAGGGTTCCTAGGGTCTCTATAGGGTCCCTAGGGTCTCTATAGGGTCTCTATAGGGTTCCTAGGGTCTCTATAGGGTCTCTAGGGTCTCTCTAGTGTCTCTATAGGGTCTCTTGGGTCTCTATAGGGTCTCTAGTGTCTCTATAGGATCTCTATAGGGTCCCTAGGGTCTCTATAGGGTCTCTATAGGATCCCTAGGGTCTCTATAAGGTCTCTATAGGGTTCCTAGGGTCTCTATAGGGTTCCTAGGGTCTCTATAGTGTCCGTAGTGTCTCTATAGGGTCTCTATAGGATTCCTAGGGTCTCTATAGGGTCTCTAGGGTCTCCCTAGGGTCTCTATAGGTTCCCTAGCGACTCTATAGGGTTCCTAGGGTCTCTATAGGGTCTCTATAGGGTCTCTAGTGTCTCTATAGGGTCTCTATAGGGTCCCTAGGGTCTCTATAGGGTCTCTATATGGTTCCTAGGGTCTCTATAGGGTCCCTAGGGTCTCTATAGTGTCTCTATAGGGTCCCTAGGGTCTCTGTAGGGTCTCTATAGGGTCTCTATAGCGTCTCTAGGGTCTCTATACGGTCTCTATAGGGTCTCTATAGGGTCCTCTAGGGTCACTATAGGGACTCTATAGGGTCCCCAGGGTCTCTATAGGGTTCTATAGGGTTCCTAGGGTCTCTATAGGTTCCCTAGGGTCTCTATAGGGTCCCTAGGGTCTCTATAGGGTCTCTATAGGGTCTCTATAGGGTCTCTAGGGTCTCTATAGGGTCTCTATAGGGTCCCTAGGGTCTCTATAGGGTCTCTATAGTGTTCCTAGGGTCTCTATAGGGTCCCTAGGGTCTCTATAGGGTCTCTAGGGTATCTATAGTGTCTCTATAGGGTCTCTAGTGTCTCTATAGGGTCTCTATAGGGTCCCTAGGGTCTCTATAGGGTCTCTATAGGGTTCCTAGGGTCTCTATAGGGTCCCTAGGGTCTCTATAGGGTCTCTATAGGGTTCCTAGGGTCTCCATAGGGTCTCTAGGGTCTCTCTAGGGTCTCTCTAGGGTCTCTTGGCTCTCTATAGGGTCTCTAGTGTCTCTATAGGATCTCTATAGGGTCCCTAGGGTCTCTATAGGGTCTCTATAGGATCCCTAGGGTCTCTATAGGGTCTCTATAGGGTTCCTAGGGTCTCTATAGTTTCACTAGGGTCTCTATAGGGTCTCTATAGGGTCTCTAGGGTCTCTATAGGGTCTCTATAGGATCCCTAGGGTCTCTATAGGGTCTCTATAGGGTTCCTAGGGTCTCTATAGGTTCCCTAGGGTCTCTATAGGGTCTCCAGGGTCTCTATAGGGTCTCTATAGGGTCTCTAGTGTCTCTATAGGGTCTCTATAGGGTCCCTAGGGTCTCTATAGGGTCTCTATAGGGTTCCTAGGGTCTCTATAGGGTCTCTATAGGGTCTCTAGGGTCTCTATAGGGTCTCTATTGGGTCTCTAGGGTCTCTATACGGTCTCTATAGGTTTCCTAGGGTCTCTATAGGGTCTCTATAGGGTCTCAAGTGTCTCTATAGGGTCTCTATAGGGTCCCTAGGGTCTCTATAGGGTCTCTATAGGGTCTCTATAGGGTTCCTAGGGTCTCTATAGGGTCCCTAGGGTCTCTATTTGGTCTCTAGGGTCACTATAGGGACTCTATAGGGTCCCTAGGGTCTCTATAGGGTCTCTATAGGGTTCCTAGGGTCTATAGGTTCCCTAGGGTCTCTATAGGGTCTCTAGGGCCTCTATAGGGTCTCTAGGGCCTCTATAGGGTCTCTATAGGGCCTCTAGTGTCTCTATAGGGTCTCTATAGGGTCCCTAGGGTCTCTATAGGGTCTCTATAGGGTCCCTAGGGTCTCTATAGGGTACCTAGGGTCTCTCTAGGGTCTCTATAGGGTCTCTAGGGTCTCTATACGGTCTCTATAGGGTTCCTAGGGTCTCTATAGGGTCTCTATAGGGTCTCTAGGGCCTCTATAGGGCCTCTATAGGGTCTCTATAGGGTCTCTATAGTGTCTCTATAGGGTTTCTAGGGTCTCTATAGGGTCCCTAGGGTCTCTATAGGGTCTCTAGGTTCTCTCTAGGGTCTCTATAGGGTCTCTAGGGTCTCTATAGGGTCTCTATGGTGTTCCTAGGGTCTCTATAGGGTCCCTAGGGTCTCTATAGGGTCTCTAGGGTCTCTCTAGGGTCTCTGTAGGGTCTCTAGGGTCTCTCTAGGGTCTCTATAGGGTCTCTAGGGTCTCTATAGGGTCTCTATAGGGTCCCTAGGGTCTCTATAGGGTCTCTATAGGGTCTCTATAGGGTCTCTAGGGTCTCTCTAGGGTCTCTAGGGTCTCTCTTGGGTCTCTATAGGGTCTCTAGGGTCTCTATAGTGTCTCTATAGGGTCTCTAGTGTCTCTATAGGGTCTCTATAGGGTCCCTAGGGTCTCTATAGGGTCTCTAGGGTCTCTATAGTGTCTCTATAGGGTCTCTAGTGTCTCTATAGGGTCTCTATAGGGTTCCTAGGGTCTCTATAGGGTCCCTAGGGTCTCTATAGGGTCTCTATAGGGTTCCTAGCGTCTCTATAGGGTCTCTAGGGTCTCTCTAGGGTCTCTATAGGGTCTCTTGGGTCTCTATAGGGTCTCTAGTGTCTCTATAGGATCTCTATAGGATCCCTAGGGTCTCTATAGGGTCTCTATTGGGTTCCTAGGGTCTCTATAGTTCCCTAGGGTCTCTAAAGGGTCTCTATAGGATCCCTAGGGTCTCTATAGGGTCTCTATAGGGTTCCTAGGGTCTCTATAGGGTCTCTATAGGGTCTCTAGTGTCTCTATAGGGTCTGTATAGGGTCCCTAGGGTCTCTATAGGGTCTCTATAGGGTCTCTATAGGGTCTCTATAGGGTCTCTAGGGTCTCTATAGGGTCTCTATAGGGTCCCTAGGGTCTCTATAGGGTCTCTATAGTGTTCCTAGGGTCTCTATAGGGTCCCTAGGGTCTCTATAGGGTCTCTAGTGTCTCTACAGGATCTCTATAGGGTCTCTAGGGTCTCTCTAGGGTCTCTATAGGGTCTCTAGGGTCTCTATACGGTCTCTATAGGGTTCCTAGGGTCTCTATAGGGTCTCTATAGGGTCTCTAAGGCCTCTATAGGGTCTCTATAGGGTCCCTAGGGTCTCTATAGGGTCTCTATAGGGTTCCTAGGGTCTCTATAGGGTCCCTAGGGTCTCTATAGCGTCTCTAGGGTCTCTCTAGGGTCTCTATAGGGTCTCTAGGGTCTTTCTAGGGTCTCTATAGGTCTCTATAGGGTCCCTAGGGTCTCTATAGGGGTCTCTATAGGGTCTCTAGTGTCTCTATAGGGTCTCTATAGGGTCTCTAGGTCTCTCTAGGGTCTCTATAGGGACTCTATAGGATCCCTAGGGTCTCTATAGGGTCTCTATAGGGTTCCTAGGGTCTCTATATGTTCCCTAGGGTCCTCTATAGGGGTCTCCAGGGTCACTATAGGGTCTCTATAGGGTCTCTAGTGTCTCTATAGGGTCTCTATAGGGTCCCTAGGTTCTCTATAGGGTCTCTATAGGGTCCCTAGGGTCTCTATAGGGTCTCTAGGGTCTCTCTAGGGTCTCTATAGGGTCTCTAGGGTCTCTCTAGGGTCTCTATAGGGTCTCTAGTGTCTCTATACGGTCTCCATAGGGTTCCTAGGGTCTCTATAGGGTCTCTATAGGGTCTCTAGGGCCTCTATAGGGTCTCTATAGGGTCCCTAGGGTCTCTATAGGGTCTCTATAGGGTTCCTAGGGTCTCTATAGGGTCCCTAGGGTCTCTATAGTCTCTCTAGGGTCTCTCTAGTGTCTCTATAGGGTCTCTAGGGTCTCTCTAGGGTGTCTATAGGGTCTCTAGGGTCTGTATAGGGTCTCTATAGGGTTCCTAGGGTCTCTATAGGGTCTCTAGGGTCTCTCTAGGGTCTCTAGGGTCTCTCTAGGGTCTCTATAGGGTCTCTAGGGTCTCTATAGGTGCCTCTAGGGTCTCTCTAGGGTCTCTCTAGGGGTCTCTAGGGTCTCTATAGGGTCTCTAGTGTCTCTACAGGATCTCTATAGGGTCCCCTAGGGTCTCTATAGGGTCTCTATAGGATCCCTAGGGTCTCTATAGGGTCTCTATAGGGTTCCTAGGGTCTCTATAGTTTCCCTAGTGTCTCTATAGGGTCTCTATAGGGTTCCTAGGGTCTCTGTAGGGTCTCTAGGGTCTCTCTAGGGTCTCTATAGGGTCTCTTGGGTCTCTATAGGGTCTCTAGTGTCTCTATAGGGTCTCTATAGGGTTCCTAGGGTCTCTATAGGTTCCCTAGTGTCTCTATAGGGTCTCTATAGGATCCCTAGGGTCTCTATAGGGTCTCTATAGGGTTCCTAGGGTCTCTATAGGGTCTCTATAGGGTCTCTAGTGTCTCTATAGGGTCTGTATAGGGTCCCTAGGGTCTCCATAGGGTCTCTATAGGGTCTCTATAGGGTCTCTATAGGGTCTCTAGGGTCTCTATAGGGTCTCTATAGGGTCCCTAGGGTCTCTATAGGGTCTCTATAGTGTTCCTAGGGTCTCTATAGGGTCCCTAGGGTCTCTATAGGGTCTCTAGTGTCTCTACAGGATCTCTATAGGGTCTCTAGGGTCTCTCTAGGGTCTCTATACGGTCTCTATAGGGTTCCTAGGGTCTCTATAGGGTCTCTATAGGGTCTCTAGGGCCTCTATAGGGTCTCTATAGGGTCCCTAGGGTCTCTATAGGGTCTCTATAGGGTTCCTAGGGTCTCTATAGGGTCCCTAGGGTCTCTATAGTGTCTCTAGGGTCTCTCTAGGGTCTCTATAGGGTCTCTAGGGTCTTTCTAGGGTCTCTATAGGGTCTCTATAGGGTCCCTAGGGTCTCTATAGGGTCTCTATAGGGTCTCTATAGGGTCTCTAGTGTCTCTAGTGTCTCTATAGGGTCTCTATAGGGTCTCTAGGGTCTCTCTAGGGTCTCTATAGGGTCTCTAGGGCCTCTATAGGGTCTCTATAGGGTCCTAGGGTCTCTATAGGGTCCCTAGGGTCTCTATAGCGTCTCTAGGGTCTCTCTAGGGTCTCTGTAGGGTCTCTAGGGTCTCTCTAGGGTCTCTATAGTGTCTCTAGGGTCTCTATAGGGTCTCTATAGGGTCCCTAGGGTCTCTATAGGGTCTCTATAGGGCCTCTAGGGTCTCTATAGGGTCTCTATAGGGTCCCTAGGGTCTCTATAGGGTCTCTATAGGGTTCCTAGGGTCTCTATAGGGTCTCTATAGGGTCTCTATAGGGTCCCTAGGGTCTCTATAGGGTCTCTATAGGGCCTCTAGGGTCTCTATAGGGTCTCTATAGGGTCCCTAGGGTCTCTATAGGGTCTCTATAGGGTTCCTAGGGTCTCTATAGGGTCTCTATAGGGTCTCTATAGGGTCCCTTGGGTCTCTATAGGGTCTCTATAGGGTTCCTAGGGTCTCTATAGGGTCCCTAGGGTCTCTATAGGGTCTCTAGGGTCTCTACAGTGTCTCTATAGGGTCTCTAGTGTCTCTATAGGGTCTCTATAGGGTCCCTAGGGTCTCTATAGGGTCTCTATAGGGTTCCTAGGGTCTCTATATGGTCCCTAGGGTCTCTATAGGGTCTCTATAGGGTTCCTAGGGTCTCTATAGGGTCTCTAGGGTCTCTCTAGTAGTCTCTATAGGGTCTCTTGGGTCTCTATAGGGTCTCTAGTGTCTCTATAGGATCTCTATAGGGTCCCTAGGGTCTCTATAGGGTCTCTATAGGATCCCTAGGGTCTCTATAAGGTCTCTATAGGGTTCCTAGGGTCTCTATAGGGTTCCTAGGGTCTCTATAGTGTCCGTAGTGTCTCTATAGGGTCTCTATAGGGTTCCTAGGGTCTCTATAGGGTCTCTAGGGTCTCCCTAGGGTCTCTATAGGTTCCCTAGCGACTCTATAGGGTTCCTAGGGTCTCTATAGGGTCTCTATAGGGTCTCTAGTGTCTCTATAGGGTCTCTATAGGGTGCCTAGGGTCTCTATAGGGTCTCTATATGGTTCCTAGGGTCTCTATAGGGTCCCTAGGGTCTCTATAGTGTCTCTATAGGGTCTCTATAGGGTCCCTAGGGTCTCTGTAGGGTCTCTATAGGGTCTCTATAGCGTCTCTAGGGTCTCTATACGGTCTCTATAGGGTCTCTATAGGGTCTCTAGGGTCACTATAGGGACTCTATAGGGTCCCCAGGGTCTCTATAGGGTCTCTATAGGGTTCCTAGGGTCTCTATAGGTTCCCTAGGGTCTCTATAGGGTCTCTAGGGCCACTATAGGGTCTCTATAGGGCCTCTAGTGTCTCTATAGGGTCTCTATAGGGTCCCTAGGGTCTCTATAGGGTCTCTATAGGGTCTCTAGGGTCTCTATAGGGTCTCTATTGGGTCTCTAGGGTCTCTATACGGTCTCTATAGGTTTCCTAGGGTCTCTATAGGGTCTCTATAGGGTCTCAAGTGTCTCTATAGGGTCTCTATAGGGTCCCTAGGGTCTCTATAGGGTCTCTATAGGGTCTCTATAGGGTTCCTAGGGTCTCTATAGGGTCCCTAGGGTCTCTATTGGGTCTCTAGGGTCACTATAGGGACTCTATAGGGTCCCTAGGGTCTCTATAGGGTCTCTATAGGGTTCCTAGGGTCTCTATAGGTTCCCTAGGGTCTCTATAGGGTCTCTAGGGCCTCTATAGGGTCTCTAGGGCCTCTATAGGGTCTCTATAGGGCCTCTAGTGTCTCTATAGGGTCTCTATAGGGTCCCTAGAGTCTCTATAGGGTCTCTATAGGGTCCCTAGGGTCTCTATAGGGTACCTAGGGTCTCTCTAGGGTCTCTATAGGGTCTCTAGGGTCTCTATACGGTCTCTATAGGGTTCCTAGGGTCTCTATAGGGTCTCTATAGGGTCTCTAGGGCCTCTATAGGGCCTCTATAGGGTCTCTATAGGGTCTCTATAGGGTCTCTATAGGGTCTCTATAGGGTCTCTATAGGGTCTCTATAGGGTTTCTAGGGTCTCTATAGGGTCCCTAGGGTCTCTATAGGGTCTCTAGGGTCTCTCTAGGGTCTCTATAGGGTCTCTAGGGTCTCTATAGGGTCTCTATGGTGTTCCTAGGGTCTCTATAGGGTCCCTAGGGTCTCTATAGGGTCTCTAGGGTCTCTCTAGGGTCTCTGTAGGGTCTCTAGGGTCTCTCTAGGGTCTCTATAGGGTCTCTAGGGTCTCTATAGGGTCTCTATAGGGTCCCTAGGGTCTCTATAGGGTCTCTATAGGGTCTCTATAGGGTCTCTAGGGTCTCTCTAGGGTCTCTGTAGGGTCTCTAGGGTCTCTCTAGGGTCTCTATAGGGTCTCTAGGGTCTCTATAGTGTCTCTATAGGGTCTCTAGTGTCTCTATAGGGTCTCTATAGGGTCCCTAGGGTCTCTATAGTGTCTCTAGGGTCTCTATAGTGTCTCTATAGGGTCTCTAGTGTCTCTATAGGGTCTCTATAGGGTTCCTAGGGTCTCTATAGGGTCCCTAGGGTCTCTATAGGGTCTCTATAGGGTTCCTAGGGTCTCTGTAGGGTCTCTAGGGTCTCTCTAGGGTCTCTATAGGGTCTCTTGGGTCTCTATAGGGTCTCTAGTGTCTCTATAGGATCTCTATAGGATCCCTAGGGTCTCTATAGGGTCTCTATTGGGTTCCTAGGGTCTCTATAGGTTCCCTAGGGTCTCTAAAGGGTCTCTAGAGGGTCTCTAGGGTCCCTATAGGGACTCTATAGGATCCCTAGGGTCTCTATAGGGTCTCTATAGGGTTCCTAGGGTCTCTATATGTTCCCTAGGGTCTCTATAGGGTCTCCAGGGTCACTATAGGGTCTCTATAGGGTCTCTAGTGTCTCTATAGGGTCTCTATAGGGTCCCTAGGGTCTCTATAGGGTCTCTATAGGGTCCCTAGGGTCTCTATAGGGTCTCTATAGGGTCCCTAGGGTCTCTATAGGGTCTGTATAGGGTTCCTAGGGTCTCTATAGGGTCCCTAGGGTCTCTATAGTGTCTCTAGGGTCTCTACAGTGTCTCTATAGGGTCTCTAGTGTCTCTATAGGGTCTCTATAGGGTCCCTAGGGTCTCTATAGGGTCTCTATAGGGTTCCTAGGGTCTCTATAGGGTCCCTAGGGTCTCTATAGGGTCTCTATAGGGTTCCTAGGGTCTCTATAGGGTCTCTAGGGTCTCTCTAGTGTCTCTATAGGGTCTCTTGGGTCTCTATAGGGTCTCTAGTGTCTCTATAGGATCTCTATAGGGTCCCTAGGGTCTCTATAGGGTCTCTATAGGATCCCTAGGGTCTCTATAAGGTCTCTATAGGGTTCCTAGGGTCTCTATAGGGTTCCTAGGGTCTCTATAGTGTCCGTAGTGTCTCTATAGGGTCTCTATAGGATTCCTAGGGTCTCTATAGGGTCTCTAGGGTCTCCCTAGGGTCTCTATAGGTTCCCTAGCGACTCTATAGGGTTCCTAGGGTCTCTATAGGGTCTCTATAGGGTCTCTAGTGTCTCTATAGGGTCTCTATAGGGTCCCTAGGGTCTCTATAGGGTCTCTATATGGTTCCTAGGGTCTCTATAGGGTCCCTAGGGTCTCTATAGTGTCTCTATAGGGTCCCTAGGGTCTCTGTAGGGTCTCTATAGGGTCTCTATAGCGTCTCTAGGGTCTCTATACGGTCTCTATAGGGTCTCTATAGGGTCTCTAGGGTCACTATAGGGACTCTATAGGGTCCCCAGGGTCTCTATAGGGTCTCTATAGGGTTCCTAGGGTCTCTATAGGTTCCCTAGGGTCTCTATAGGGTCTCTAGGGCCTCTATAGGGTCTCTATAGGGCCTCTAGTGTCTCTATAGGGTCTCTATAGGGTCCCTAGGGTCTCTATAGGGTCTCTATAGGGTCCCTAGGGTCTCTCTAGGGTCTCTAGGGTCTCTATACGGTCTCTATAGGGTTTCTAGGGTCTCTATAGGGTCTCTAAAGGGTCTCTAGGGCCTCTATAGGGTCTCTATAGGGTCCCTAGGGTCTCTATAGGGTCTCTATAGGGTTCCTAGGGTCTCTATAGGGTCCCTAGGGTCTCTATAGTGTCTCTAGGGTCTCTCTAGGGTCTCTATAGGGTCTCTAGGGTCTCTCTAGGGTCTCTATAGGGTCTCTATAGGGTCCCTAGGGTCTCTATAGGGTCTCTATAGGGTCTCTATAGGGTCTCTATAGGGTCTCTAGTGTCTCTATAGGGTCTCTATAGGGTCCCTAGGGTCTCTATAGGGTCTCTATAGGTTTCCTAGGGTCTCTGTAGGGTTCCTAGGGTCTCTATAGGGTCTCTATAGGGTTCCTAGGGTCTCTATAGGGTCTCTAGGGTCTCTCTAGGGTCTCTATAGGGTCTCTTGGGTCTCTATAGGGTCTCTATAGGGTCCCTAGGGTCTCTATAGGGTCTCTATAGGTTTCCTAGGGTCTCTATAGGGTCTCTATAGGATCATATAGCCCACTCCAGCACATTTTGGCCCACTTCAGACCTCTCCAGACCACTTTAGCCCACCACAGCCCAGTTTACACAGTGCACACCAGTCCAGCCCAGCATATCTCACTTCAGACACTTGACCCCACTTCTGTCCAGGCCACATTAGCCCTGTCCAGCCCATGCCAGCTCACCCCAGCCCGTTCAGCCCACTTCAGCACAGCGCAGCCAGCTTGGCCCACTTCAGGAGAGTTTAGACCACTTTGGCCCACTTCAGACCAGTCCAGCCCACTTTAGCCCACTTCAACACAGTTTAGCCTTGTCCAGCCCAGCAGAGCCCAGCCCACCCTCGTCTGCTACAGGCAAAACAGCTCGTTTGCTACACAGCATGGCTTGGCACTACTTTGGCCCAATTCAGACCAGTCCAGCCCACTTTAGCTCAGTCCAGTGCAATTAAGCCCACCCAAGAACAGTTTAGCCCACTCCAGCACATTTTGGCCCACTTCAGACCTCTCCAGACCACTTTAGCCCAGCACAGCCCAGTTTACACACTGCACACCAGTCCAGCCCAGCTTATCTCACTTCAGACACTTTACCCCACTTCAGTCCAGGCCACATTAGCCTTGTCCAGCCCATTCCAGCTCACCCCAGCCCGTTCAGCCTACTTCAGCCCAGCGCAGCCAGCTTTAGCAAAGTCCGCTCCACTTTAGCCCAGCCCAGCCCACTTTAGCCCAATTCAGACCAGTTTTGCCCTGGCCAGACCAACTTAGCTCAGCCCAGACCACGTCAGACCTGTCCCAACCAATTTAGCACAGTTCAGCAGGGTTTAGCCCAATTCAGACCGTCCAGCACACCTTAGCCCACTTGAGCCCACTTCAGCACACTTCAGACCAGCCCAGCACATTTCAGACCAGTTCAGCAGTTTAGCCCAATTCACATCTATCCAGAACACTCTGTCACAGTTAAGCCCAATTCAGACCAGTCCAGCCCACTTTAGCTCAGTCCAGTGCAATTAAGCCCACCCAAGAACAGTTTAGCCCACTCCAGCACATTTTGGCCCACTTCAGACCTCTCCAGACCACTTTAGCCCACCACAGCCCAGTTTACACAGTGCACACCAGTCCAGCCCAGCATATCTCACTTCAGACACTTGACCCCACTTCAGTCCGGGACACATTAGCCCTGTCCAGCCCATTCCAGCTCACCCCAGCCCGTTCAGACCACTTCAGCACAGCGCAGCCAGTTTGGCCCACTTCAGGAGAGTTTAGACCACTTTGGCCCACTTCAGACCAGTCCAGCCCACTTTAGCCCCCTTCAACACAGTTTAGCCTTGTCCAGCCCAGCAGAGCCCAGCCCAGCCCACCCTCGTCTGCTACAGGTAAAACAGCTCGTTTGCTACACAGCATGGCTTGGCACTACTTTGGCACACTTCTGACCAGTCCAGCCCACTTTAGGTCAGTCCAGTGCAATTAAGCCCACCCAAGAACAGTTTAGCCCACTCCAGCACATTTTGGCCCACTTCAGACCTCTCCAGACCACTTTAGCCCACCACAGCCCAGTTTACACACTGCACACCAGTCCAGACCAGCTTATCTCACTTCAGACACTTTACCCCACTTCAGTCCAGCCCCATTAGCCCTGTCCAGCCCATTCCAGCTCACCCCAGCCCGTTCAGCCCACTTCAGCCCAGCGCAGCCAGCTTGGCCCACTTCAGGAGAGTTTAGACCACTTTGGCCCACTTCAGACCAGTCCAGCCCACTTTAGCACACTTCAACACAGTTTAGCCTTGTCCAGCCCAGCAGAGCCCAGCCCACCCTCGTCTGCTACAGGCAAAACAGCTCGTTTGCTACACAGCATGGCTTGGCACTACTTTGGCCCAATTCAGACCAGTCCAGCCCACTTTAGCTCAGTCCAGTGCAATTAAGCCCACCCAAGAACAGTTTAGCCCACTCCAGCACATTTTGGCCCACTTCAGACCTCTCCAGACCACTTTAGCCCAGCATAGCCAGCTTCAGCCCAATTCAGACCAGTTTTGCCCTGGCCAGACCAAGTGAGCTCAACGCAGCCCAGGTCAGACCTGTCCCAACCAATTTAGCACAGTTCAGCAGGGTTTAGCACAATTCAGACCATCCAGCACACCTTAGACCCCTTGAGCCCACTTCAGCACACTTCAGACCAGCCCACCACACTTTAGACCAGTTCAGCCCAGTTTAGCCCAATTCACATCTATCCAGAACACTCTGTCACAGTTAAGCCTAATTCAGACCAGTCCAGCCCACTTTAGCTCAGTCCAGTGCAATTAAGCCCACCCAAGAACAGTTTAGCCCAGTCCAGCACATTTTGGCCCACTTCAGACCTCTCCAGACCACTTTAGCCCACCACAGCCCAGTTTACACAGTGCACACCAGTCCAGCCCAGCATATCTCACTTCAGACACTTTACCCCACTTCAGTCCAGCCCCATTAGCCCTGTCCAGCCCATTCCAGCTTACCCCAGCCCTTTCAGCCCACTTCAGCCCAGCGCAGCCAGCTTGGCCCACTTCAGGAGAGTTTAGACCACTTTGGCCCACTTCAGACCAGTCCAGCCCACTTTAGCCCACTTCAACACAGTTTAGCCTTGTCCAGCCCAGCAGAGCCCAGCCCACCCTCGTCTGCTACAGGCAAAACAGCTCGTTTGCTACACAGCATGGCTTGGCACTACTTTGGCCCAATTCAGACCAGTCCAGCCCACTTTAGCTCAGTCCAGTGCAATTAAGCCCACCCAAGAACAGTTTAGCCCACTCCAGCACATTTTGGCCCACTTCAGACCTCTCCAGACCACTTTAGCCCAGCACAGCCCAGTTTACACACTGCACACCAGTCCAGCCCAGCTTATCTCACTTCAGACACTTTACCCCACTTCAGTCCAGGCCACATTAGCCCTGTCCAGCCCATTCCAGCTCACCCCAGCCCGTTCAGCCCACTTCAGCCCAGCGCAGCCAGCTTTAGCAAAGTCCGCTCCACTTTAGCCCAGTCCAGCCCACTTTAGCCCAATTCAGACCAGTTTTGCCCTGGCAGGACCAAGTTAGCTAAGCGCAGCCCAGTACAGACATGTCCCAACCAATTTAGCACAGTTCAGCAGGGTTTAGCCCAATTCAGACCATCCAGCACACCTTAGCCCACTTGAGCCCACTTCAGCACACTTCAGACCAGCCCAGCACACTTCAGACCAGTTCAGCCCACTTTAGCACAATTCACATCTATCCAGAACACTCTGTCACAGTTAAGCCCAATTCAGACCTGTCCAGCCCACTTTAGCTCAGTCCAGTGCAATTAAGCCCACCCAAGAACAGTTTAGCCCACTCCAGCACATTTTGGCCCACTTCAGACCTCTCCAGACCACTTTAGCCCACCACAGCCCAGTTTACACACTGCACACCAGTCCAGCCCAGCTTATCTCACTTCAGACACTTGACCCCACTTCAGTCCAGGCCACATTAGCCCTGTCCAGCCCATTCCAGCTCACCCCAGCCCGTTCAGCCCACTTCAGCACAGCGCAGCCAGCTTGGCCCACTTCAGGAGAGTTTAGACCACTGTGGCCCACTTCAGACCAGTCCAGCCCACTTTAGCCCACTTCAACACAGTTTAGCCTTGTGCAGCCTAGCAGAGTCCTGCCCACCCTCGTCTGCTACAGGCAAAACAGCTCGTTTGCTACACAGCATGGCTTGGCACTACTTTGGCCCAATTCAGACCAGTCCAGCCACTTTAGCTCAGTCCAGTGCAATTAAGCCCACCCAAGAACAGTTTAGCCCAGTCCAGCACATTTTGGCTTTCTCTAGAGCTAACGATTTGCCTCCAGGCACCCTCTACTGTGTCCTCAGACATTCTGGCTCAAATACTACATTCTAATGCTACATCTCAAACCCCTTCCTGCCATTCTGACATTGTCCCCCACGCCCTCTCCTCCTGCAGGAGGCCCTCTACTTACCTTGCGTAGTGCCATTCGTGTCGAGGCCGCCTCTCTGCTCAGAACTCCCACAGCAGACGCCAGTCATGTTGCTGCCCTTGCCAAGTTGCTCTTCGTCATCTGACAGAAACAAAAAAAGGGCAACACGTTGTGCTGGCCATCACCTCCAGCATCCCAGGCATTCAGCCCAGCCTTTCCCTTACCTTCCTTCTGCCTCCTCCCAAGCTCCTCAACACCATGCTTGCCTGTCTCAAAGCAATTCCAGAGTCTGATGCAGGGCCTCTTCTCCCCTGCGTGCCCTAGGAGTTCAACAGAAGCCAATTGCCATGGTTCTTGCGTAAGTGACCGACTCCACAGTCCTTCTGCTTATCCCTCTGACTCATCTCAAGCACTCGTCTGACTCCCAACATAAAAGACAAGACCTGCAACACCAAACACAAATACTGAATCTTTTTGCCATGTTCTTCTAAACATGAGGGCATCACACTCAAAATGAAACCCTTTACCTTTTCATAGCTGGAACTGGAAGCTGGATGAAACCCTTAGAAGGCTCCTGCTGATGTGACTGAAAAAAAAGCTGTCCTCTGCTTCATGTTTGTAAGTAATGAACATGAATGCCTGACCAGCTTTTAACCAGCCAACACAAGCACTCAGTATATAAAGGACTAAGTTCCAAGAACAAGCTTAACACTTTCAGTTCTAGCAGTGAGTTGGAAGCACCAAAACAGCTCACAAGCTAATGCACTCATTAAAACAGTCAAGCTGTACTACCCTGCCCACTATAAGATGGTGCTAAAAAAAGTCCCACTTAATTTTTCTCATCCCCATGGTGTATTTCAAATCTCTTTCTGCTATCCTGATGCTGTTTCCCCCGTCTGTTCTGTGGAAAACTTTTCTTTCTGCTTAGTTTTTATAGTGTCATAAGTCTCAAACTAAAGTTGTTGCTCAGATCTCCCACACTAGACACATGGGTGTTTACTGCACCCACCCAATTTATTTTTATCATTTGCAGTAACAGGAGTAAAAGGAAAAAATAAGAACTGCCACACAACATTCTGTAGACTAAGACAAGGAAATTCCCTGAAATATTTATTATATGCAGACTGTAATGAACAAGCACTCTGTAATTTAGAGTTTTAAAATGAGAAATATACAAGCTGAAAAGCATCCTTTTATCTTTCCCTGCCAAAAGTCATCAGTTATTTAACAGTCACTACATCCTAAAAGAACATTAATATTATGTTTGGTATTCTTTAGACCCAAGTGTCCAACTTAGTTTTTGAAAGAGCACAAACCCAAAGGCACTCTTGAAGTAACTCTTAAACATATAAATGGAATGTTTGTTCAGTAACCACTGTTATAACTATTTTATGAGAAATAAAAGACAAGTAATAAGAACATAAACTGTAAACAAATTTTTCTTTAAGTTCTGTGGCTAAGAGCAATAAAAACACTTACCTGAACACCACCACTAACAACAGCATCTTAAGTAAAACCACAGCACAAAAAAATTCATTAATACAAGAAGATGCAAAACCGAAGATAGCTTAAAAAATTTAGTCCAGAAAAAATCATTTTAAAGAACTCAAAAAACAAAAGCAATACACACATCATAAAAACCACAAAACACCCCAAAGACCGTACCTTGAATAGCATCAAATCCTAAAAAGGAGCCTTACCCTGAAGCTGTGCCTTATATACCCCAGGCCCTACTCACAACCCCCCCCAGTGCCCTGGCTCAGGGTGGGGCAAACCAGCTGCTGGGATAAAATCAGCCTGACAAGGTGCACCTGGTTTTTGTTGTTTTGGGTTTGGTTTCTTGGCTGCTCTCTGATTTTAACTTCTTGGGTTTCTTTTTGGGGCTTAGATTTCTATTCAAAATTCTCAGATTCCATAGCTTCGCTTTTATGAAGCTGGGCTCAAAACTATACTTGGTTTCAGACTGGGTGGGGGTTTTCTGTCTCACATTCTAGGGCTTAGTCTCAAAGAGGTTTTCTTCCACACAGACTGGCTCAGGCTCATATACTTAAACAGCACAGACACTCTAGTTCAGATTTAGGCTCAATTTGGCATTGACTGGCTCACCCAACCACACGAGTCTCACATCGAGACTAACACAGGCTTCCTGGTTCAGACTCGCTCTCACATTCTAACTAAACAAAGACATTCAGGTGATTTAGCCAAGGTGAGCAAAGCTTAGACCACCCAAGCAGCTATTTATTTTAGGGTCTTGTCATTTTCATAAAGCTGCAATTACTTTTTGTTGGTGGTGTATTCCAGGGGGTGTACACGTTAGAATAAAGGGATGGAAAAGCTCTGAGGGCTAGTGGATGAGTAGTAAAGTGACAGGAGAGAGAGATGGGACTTCCTGAGGGAAGGGTGCAGCTTCTGTATCTCTGTCAGTGTGTGCATGTTCCCTTTTCTTTTCTAGGTGCTGCAGATAACTCGAGGGAGGTGAAGCTGCAAACTCAGGAGGGCTGTGAGAAGATCGGGGGTTGTGTGTGTTGGGTGTGCTTAATTGTTGAGGAGAGCATGGCAAAGGGGTTCAGTATTTGTGCTCGGTGTTGCAGGGCTGCCCTCTACCTTTGGAGTCGGATGAGTGCTTGAAGTGAGTCAGGTAAGGAGGATAGTGGGGTCGGTCCCTTTTTGCAAGCAGGGTGATCATTTGTCTCTATTGTACTCCTAGGACCTGGAGGTGAGGAGAGGCTCAGTGTCGGACTCCACTGTGGGTTTGGAACAGGCAAGCACAATGTTGATGAGTTTTGAAGGAGGAAGAGGGCTGTTACAGAGCAGGCCAGCACTGGTGGGTGGGGTGGTGGTGATGATGGTGGCCAGCACAGTGTGATCCTGTTTGCTCGTTTGTTTGCTGCAGGTGATAACGAGAAACTTGGCAGCTGTGGCAAGATCACAGGACTCTGATGTGGGTGTTCTGAGCATCAAGGCCAGCTTGAAACCCATGGCACTATGGAAGCTAAGTAGAGGGACTGCTGCTTGGGGCTGGAGGGTGGGGGACAAGGTCCGGATGGCAGGAAGGGGTTTGAAATGTAGCATGGGGCTGAGGGAAAGGCAGGGGGTTACTCTGTAGCGTGAGCTTACATGGGTAGGGCAGCTACAGCTTGACTGTGTTAGGGAGGGAGGGTGTCACCCACAGCCCTTCCCTCAGTGCCCTGGGTCAGGGGTGGGGCAAACCCCCAGCTGGGATAAGAGCACCCTGACGATCCACAGCTGGGTCTTGTTTCATCTGGTTCTGGTTCATTGCCTGCTCCCCGGCTTTAATTTTCTGGCTTTCATTGGCTTAGACTCATATTCAAGACTGGCAGACAGCGCAGGCTCCCTCTCACACAGACTGGCTCAGACTCATGTTCATGTTTAAGCTGCACAGACATTCTCTGGCGCTGACTTCTCCTCACACTCAGTTAGGCTCAGTCTGACACTGACTGGCTCATGCATCCACACAAATCTCACGTTGATTCTAACACAGAATTCCTGGTTCTGACTACCTGGCTAAGATTCCCTGGCTCAAACTCATCCTCACACTCGAGCTGAAAAATAACATTCAGATGACTCAGTCAAGGTGAGCCATGCTTGGAACACCCCAGTAGCAACTTATTTCAGGGTCGGCCAAAGCTTCTGTTTTTCTCTCCATGAGTGCCTGTTTCCATTTCTTTTTTAGGTGCCACACTTAAATCAAGAGAGGTGAAGCTGCCAGCTGAGGAGGGCTGTCAGAAGGTTGTCTGCGTGAGTGGTGAGTAAGAGCTGAGAATAGCATGGCAAAGGGTTCAGTAGTAGTGTTGGTTATTGCAGGTCTTGCGTTCTACTTCTGGAGTCAGATGAGTATTTGAGGTGAGTCGGAGAGGTAACAATAATGGTTGTGGGGGTTGGTCACTTTTTACAAGCACCATGGTCATTTCTTTCTATTGTACTCCTAGGTCCTAGAGTGCAGGAGAAGCCCAGC
Source organism: Lathamus discolor (assembly GCF_037157495.1). Classification (NCBI taxonomy): domain Eukaryota; kingdom Metazoa; phylum Chordata; class Aves; order Psittaciformes; family Psittacidae; genus Lathamus; species Lathamus discolor. Next base: position 13,096,742 of record NC_088896.1, on the reverse strand, counting down.
ATTGTATTCTGCAATAGATTGGGAGTAGGTGAGCATAATGTAAAGGCGAAGTAGAGTTACAGAAAAGGCTGGCATAGATGGCTGGGATGCTGGAGATGATGGCCAGCACAACGTGTTGCCCTTTTTTTGTTTCTGTCAGATGATGAAGAGCAGCTTGGCAAGGGGAGCAGCATGGCTGTCATCTGCTGTGGGAGTTCCGAGCAGTGAGGCCACCTCGAGACGCATGGCACTACGCACGCTAAGTAGAGGGCCTCCTGTAGGAGGAGAGGGTGTGGGGGACAATGTCAGAATGGCAGGAAGGGGTTTGAGATGTAGCATTCCAATGTAGTATTTGAGCCAGAATGTCTGAGGACACAGTAGAGGGTGCCTGGAGGTAAATGGTCAGCTCTAGTGAAGGTAGTGCCTCAGAGTTAAAAGACAGGATGCAAAAGTGCCATTTGTGGGGCTTAAGTGTGGGGTGTTGTGTCGGGGACAATAGGTAATGGTCCATGGTGAAACACACAAAGGTAGGAAAGTAGTGTTAGTTCTCTTTGGCTCCCTCTTGTGGTGTACTGCTTTGGCTTTTCCCAAAAAGTCCAGCTTTGGTGCCTACCCGGGAAGTTGTGCTTTAGAACTGCCTGGAAAAGTGCTGACCCTTGCAGACCTTCCCAGATATTGTTGGCCACTTCTTGCGACGTGGGCTGGCCCCCTGCGTTGCAATGAGCATGCCTGCTTGTGAGTATGGAAGCCCAAGCCTCATGCTAGGTGAGGGAGGCAGAAGCTCATCCCACCCAGGTGACCGTTGCCTGCGCGGGGACGCCCGCTAAGGTTGAGCCTGCCACCTCACAAGGCCATGATGATTCTCGGAGCTGGTTTGTGTATGGTCCTCACAGGGTCCTTGGGGTTCATAAGTCTGTTCTCATGGGTTCAGCAGTATCAGTCTTGTTTTCTCTTTCTTAGTAGCTGGTGCAGCACTGTGTTTTGACTTCCAGCCTGGGAACAGAGCTGATAACGCAAATGTTTTAGTCTGACCAAGGACTTTCTGATCCTCATGCTCTGCCAGGGAGGAGGGAAAGCCGGGAGGAAGCAGAGAACAGGACACCTGACCCAAGCTAGCCAAAGAGGTATTCCGTACCACAGCACATCATGCCCAGGATCTAACTGTGAGTTACCTGGAAGGGCTAGAGACTGCAGGGTGGGATGAGGTATGGGTTGGTGCTCGGTTTGGCTGGGGGGCAGGCGAGTTATCTGTCGACTGGTGGTGAGGTGTTGTATTCTCTTCCCTTGTTATTTCCCTTATTATTATCATTATTGGTGGTAGCAGTAGTGACTTGTGTTCTACCTTAATTAATAACTCTTCTTAACTCAACTTGTGGGATTTGCATTCTTTTCGATTCTCCTCTCTGTCCCCCCAGGAGTAGGGGGAGGGCAAGAAGGGGGGGAGTGAGAGAGCAATTGCGTGATTTATGGCTGACCTTGTATAAACCACCACGGTTGTTTTACTATTAATCTTGTCAGATCTGTCGTTATCTCAACCTTTCGAGCTCCACGTTGGGTGCCAAAAAGAACCCATGGCAGTAAGATAAGCAACCATGAGAAGTATCCTTCACTATCTCTATAGTATCCCATGTTAATAAACTAGTTGAGAGTTCTCTGTTTGTCTCTGGTTTTCTTTTAGCTGGAGCTCTTGCGCTCTGGAACGTAGGTGGTGGGTTTCTATAATCAGTGTAGCTGTCTACTCCTCGTGATCTGTGTGAATGGACAGAAGAGCTCTAGGAATAAGCTTGTAATTAATGAGTCAGGTCCAGAGAGTCTGCTTGTGAGTGGGTGTGATAGTGTATCAAGAGTCAGTGTCTGAGCCAGAGTGTCTGAGTGTCTCCGTGTCTCCAGGCTGCTTTCATATCTCTGTTATCTTGGCATCCCGTTTCATTGGTTAGGACATTGTCTGTGCATTTTCATGCTCGTGGGTCTTGAATTTTGAGTCGTGCTCATGGGTCTTCATGCTTTTTGCATGTCCATCATGTCAGGTTTTGTGGTTGTTTTTGGAAACACATGGTCATGTCGGACTTTGTTCTCAGGCTCCTGAGGAGCCCTGTTGCGTTGCTCTTGCGGCTGTGCAGGTGATCTGGGTGGATGTAGTGTTCCATCTGGGAGGTAGTCTACCTCTTCAGATTTTTCTCTCTTTTCGGTTTCTCAGAGTCTGTAGTGTTCTTTGTGTGTGTGTGTGATTGCCTTGAGTTGCTCTGCTCATGGTCAGTAGTTGGGCCAGGTGGAGCATCTGTAGTGCAAGTCTGTGTGTACTACGATTAGAGGCAAAGCTTGTGCGTTTTCTTGGGATGGAGGTTACAGGTTCTGGGCTCATCAACAGTCTTTAGAGATAAAAGGTTGTGTGGGTATTAACTGAGTTGTTTTTTAGCAACTCGGTGGTAATTTTGCAGTTGTTTTTTCAGATATCTGTTATGAATCAGTTGTCAACGTGATGAAAGTAGTCTTGCATCAAGGAGCTGTGGCAGAGATGCACAGCAATCGGTAGAGACTCGTACAGACCCCATAGCGATCACATAACGACCACACCATGATGGGCTGGGGGGGGCGGTGTGGCGCCCGGGTGTCTCGCTGCTGCCATCTTGTGTCCAGAGTTCGGTACTGCAGCCCGGGCTCCGCGCATGAGCCGTGGTGCTCCCTTTGTCCCCGCTGCTGTCCCCGGAAGTGGCCCGTGTCACGTGGTGGCCGCCGCGGTTGCGGGTTGATGTGCGGGCATGCCCGCGGGGTGCTCGTGGCCGCAGCCCGGTGTTGGCGCGCCGGCTCCGGTCCCTCCGCGCGCCGTTTCGGTGCCGCATGCGCAGCGCCCGGGAGCAGCATGGCGGCGGGCAGGGTCCGGGTCCGGGTCCCGGCAGCGGCGGCAGCAGCTGAGGTCCGAGCGCGCCGGGGTTATCGGGGAGGCGAGCGGGCCCGGCGGCCCGCCCGTCCGTCCGTGCCTTGGGCGGGCGCAGAGGGGCGGCTCCTGCCCGCTGGCTGCCCGCGCGGGAAGCCTCACAGCGCCAGGGGCTCGGTACTGGGGGGAGTAAAGACCCGGGGCGGGGGTTACCCGGAGGTCCTTAATTCACACTGTGCCTTCACTGGCAGGGGAAGGGGCGGAGGTGGAAACACCCGATTAGGAAGCAGCCACGGAATTCCCTGTTTCTTTCCTCTGATCTAAACGTGCGGGTGGCTTGGAAATGAGACTGTTCACTGGAGCTTGAAGGTGCTGAGAGATCTGGAGCCTGAAATTCTCTCTTCATGAAATGAGTCAGGTCTGCGGCAGCAGGGGCAGGGCTCATTGCCCTCCTTTTGTTCTGCAAATAGACCTTGCCGCGTTGTGCTCTAGGGGACCCCAGCCAGCTCATCGCAGCCTTTCCCTTGAGACTGTCAGTGAGGACTGCAGTTGCTGCTGCTGCTCCCCTGGTTTCCCCCGGTTTGGACACCGGCCTTGCTGCAGTAGCCATCAGGTTTCTTCATAAATGCTTGGTATTCTGGATGCAGAGACAGCGTTGTGAGGGAGCTGATCCAGATCTCAGTCTGTCTTGGGAGGTGCTTGTAGCAGGAGACGCATCGAGCTACCAGACTGGGTCGCTTTAGGGCTGCTCTGTTTATGCTGAATGATTTAAAGTCTCAACCTGTTGCTTTTTTATAGATGCAGTGCTATATCTGACGAGTCTCGCAGTAACGCATGTCTGGGTTTTGCTTACCTGATGTGCTGAGGGTCTCTGTGGGTCCCTATGGGGCTCTGTGGGCCCCATAAGCTCTGTCCCACATCTGTGCCCCATAGAACTGCGCCGCGGCCTTGTGTAAGGAGCTCCAGTGCCAAATGGGCCCCATGGAGCCCCCCCGAAGTGCTGCGCTTTGAGGTCGGGGAGGACTTCACTATGGGGTGGATGAAGGAGGTGGGAAATGGCGGTCAAGGGGGCTTATGGGTGTTTATGGAGCGCTATGGGGTGTCTGTGGAGCGCTATGGGGCGTCTGTGGAGCGCTATGGGGCTCCATTGGGTGTCGATGGGGGGTGCAGGCAGGGATTTGCAGTGTGGCCTGCAGGGGGCGGTAAAGGGCCGCGGGGGGGCGGTCAGCCAAGGACACACCACCCCCCCTCCTGGGCTAATGGGGTCCAGTGGGGATATGGGTGTCTGTGCGGGGCTATGGGGGGTCTATGGGGTCTCTGGGGTTCCCTATGTGGTCTCTGTGGGGCTCTATGTGTCTCTGTGGGGCTCTATGGGTCCCTTTGGGGTCTCTATGGGGCAGCCCCCCATCCCCCTCTTTCTGCCCCACAGCTCCAGACCCAGCTGGAGCACTCGGAGGCCCCCAGCCTCCTGCCCCACATGCTAGGGGGGTTGCTGGGGGGCTCCTGCTCCTGGCGTTGCTCTCTGTGGGGCTCCACAAGGTGCGCTATGGGGCAGGCTTAGGGCGCAAGACCCATCTATGGGGTTCTGTGGGATCTCTGTAGTCTCTCCGGGGCCTCTATGGGTCTCTCTGGGGCTCCCTCGGGCCCTATGGGGCTCTATGCAATGCCCGTTCTCCCCACCAGGCGTCACCCTCACCGCCGTCTCCTAGCAACACCCAATCCCCTCCCTCCTCCCTTCTCTCACGTCGCGTCTTTGCGTCACTTCTGAATCACGGTAATTCTCTCGTGCCATATTTCTGTTCCGCCAGCAATGCCGAGAACACGTGACACTGTGCCCCTGTACCTGCTGACGTTGTGACTGCTCTGGGGTTGCAGTACCCTGAACTGCTGTCTTGGGCAAGCGCATTTCCCCTTCCCACTTCCCAGGTTGTCTTAAAGCAGCTTCAGAAGTGTTTGTGCATTGTCTGTCTGTGCATTACAAACCAGCCTTTGAGATTAATTCCTTGTCATTAGAGTATGCTCGGCATAGAGCTTGGTTTAAACGCTTCTCTTGCGTTTCCAGGGACGGATTTTGCCTTTCTTAGGCTGCTTGTTGGTGGAAGCTTATAAATTAGTTACTGACTTAGTACGCCCAGCTCATTGATCCCCAACCACTGTCATTTTCATGTCATGGTCTTTGTTAGTACTTCAGTTTTCCGAGTCCCCCAGCTCCTGGGTTGTGAAAGTTTCATCACTGTACAGAAAGCGCTTTGCATCATCCTCAGATGTTGTCCTCACATTCCTGGTGTCTGTATCGAGGCAATCACTAGCAGTATTGACCATGAGCAGGCAAAATGAAGCCCGAAGGGAGCTGAGCTCATAACATCTCTTTGGTGCGATGCTTCCCATCTGCAGCTTGGCGCTGTGGTCGCCAGACAAGGGCAGCTGTGTCTCCCGTGGGCCTGGTGAGGCTTCAAGGGAGGGACATACCATGTTACCGGGCGCAAAACAGCTGGTTGTGATGGTCGTGTTCACCAGGATATGTCAGAGCAACTCAGCACCAGCTACCAGGAGGCAAAGCTGTGAATAAGTGTTACCTGCAGAGACCTTGTGCGGCTCCTGGTGCGGCTCCTGGGTCTTTGTGTGACTCCTGGACAGCACTGGGTCAGGTTCCTCGTGCTTTTCTTTTCTCCACCTCGGCTCCGTACCAGCTACCCTCTAGGCTCTTGCAGCTCCTTATGGCTCCTTTCTTCCATCCAGTTGCAGGTTTTATCCCCTCTGTGTCGGGCCAGTGATGCTCACTTGGTGGTGTCCCCTGCCCCAGCAGTTCTCGGCCTTTCTCAGCCCTGTGAGCGCTGTCGCCGTGTGGCACAGTGCAGGTGACGTGGGCTGTTTCCTCCCTTCCTTGCTGGCAGCTCTCCGTCGGGGTAGTCTGGGGACACTGCTGGGAACCGTCACCTGTACGAAGAGCTGGGGCTCTGTTTGGTGGTCTTTGCCCCCGACCCTGTTTTGTCTGACTTACCTAAAAGCCTTGTTGCTGGTGTGAGATTACATGTGCCAATTCCTTTAAAATTCTGGACTTTCTGGGTTCTTCATCCTTACTGAAAGCTGTGACAAAGCAATAGGGTGGTTTTCAGGCCATACCTGGACAAGTTTGCTGGTTTTAGCAGCAGCAGCAGTACTAGGTGATCTCACTTCTTTGCTTGTAATTTGTAGGTAACTTGTCATGTCTAAGGGAGGAATTTGCTGAGACCTGTTTGATCTTTGTACTTCTTAATCTCTAAGATTTGACTGTGTTTTGTACAGTCGTTTTTCCTTCCCTTGTAAGCTCTGCCTGGTGTCCTGCTTGAGGTTGTTTCTCGGCCAAAGAAAGCCCTTCTCGTGAGGTTTTCTTGTGCTCCTGGTACGGTTTGCTAATAGACAGGTTTGATGGGCTTCCTGCCTCCTTTTTCTGTCGGGCAAGATCTCTGCCTTGTCTGCCTTGCAGGTCTGTCTGTACTCTAGCCGTCTTCCTACTCCCACAGCATCAACACAGTGAAATAATGCCTCATGCCAGCCCCTGCCTTTTCTGCTTAGAAGGGCCCAAACTGCTGCATTTGATGGCTGCTCACACAGAAGCAAGAATCCGGATTGCTTTCCTTGTGTGTTCTTTTGCATCTTATTTGCGTCCCCCCCGCTCCCCACAGCCTGAGTTTTTACTGCAGCATCAATTTCCTCATTTAAAGTTTAAGCCATTGCCAGCATCTTTTCTTTCAAGGGACAGAGAGGTTCTGTCTTGCTGAAGCATTAGCAGAATGCAGTGGTCCGGCCCTGCTTGTTGGAGCTCTGATGGACTGTGGCTGCCACTCCCTCCTATTGCGAGCGAGGTTCCTGTGCAAGGAAATCGGAAAGATGCGTGGATCGCAGTGTCGCTCTCCTCCTGGTTTGCTATTGCAGTGCTGTGTGATGGCTGCTAGTTTGTCGTGGGCCAGGTTGCATGGTTTCTTGTGGCAAAGGTGCTGTTCCATTTACTGGGAGCACTCACGGAACTGAGGTTTTGTTCTGACTGAAGGCGGGTGTCGGAAACCCACCGTTAACAAACATCATTATAGCTTGGCATGTAAAGCAGATAATCACGTTTGTCCCAGGTAGCGTCTGCATCTTCAGGTAATCGGGAAGTTGCTTGCTCGTTTTTGGGTTACAGTGTAAGTAGCCTGTTGTAAGGCAGCTTTTATATCGTGCTAGCTGAGTCTCTCTGCGCAATCTCTGGTATAAGTTTAGCATTAGTCATAGAGGTCTCTGATGTATAATGGCGATGAATGAAAGTTTATTTCTAGATATAATACTATGACATAGCTTTATTATCACTTGCTAAAAATGCTTCCTTTTTTGTTTTCCTAGAAGTCAGCGCAAACAACAAAAACCATGACTTCACGATGACTGGGATTGCGACGTCAACAGATTTCTAGTTGACAATGAGAAAAAGAAACACTTAATGTTTTTAATGTAGAACACGAACAGTGGGAGGCCTCAGTTTGCGTCCTACAAGAGAAAAACACTCACTCCACACAGCTCTAAATGCAGCAAGCTTGGCTCTGTGTAGGAATGCTAACTATAAATGGTTGAGCACATTTACACTGGTTTTGGCATCGACAGGGAGTAAAGGGTTGTCTGTGTGGTGCTTAGCTGCTGGCTGGGCTGAAACCATGGAAGCTGTTTAGTTTATTTAGTAGAGTGCCTTGCCTGTGGTCCTTCCTGGAGTAGAACACTCTGAGCTTGGGGAAGGAGAAATTGCTCTGAAATTCTTTGGTTACGAAACAGTAGCAAATGGTATCTCAACAGCAGGTTTTATTTGCCATCCTAGGAGGCCTATCCAGGAGGCCACAGGCACGAACGCATTACTGTTTTTCAGTATTTCAGAGTAGACAACTTCAGTGGAGCTCACTGGAAATTGGGCAGGGTGCCCCATGTCAACAGGCAGAAACCAGGAACGTGACAGGGGTTGCAGAACAAGTAAGTAGTTTGCTTTCTGGGTTAACGGGTTGATATGGCTCAACCTTCGTCTCTCTTCAAAGTAATGAACATTTTCATGGTAATCTGTTTGGAACAGGCATTCATTATAACCAGTGAGATGCAGAAGCCCAGAAGGGGATCCTACAGGAGAGAGCGTTTTTGAAGGCCCTCTGTGCAGTTTCTGAAAGCAGAAGGTGTCTTCCTTGCTGAACACCTCTCGCCTGGACACGTAAGTGATGCCTGTCGTGAGCGTTGACAGCACACCATAAAGGCGAACGGGCTAACAGGGACCCTAAGCCTTTTGCTTTCCAAGGGTAGTTAATAGCAGTGTGCTTGCTGACAGCTGCAAGGGCGACAAGGCTCACGCAGCCGCCTTAAGCAGCGGACGATTTTTCAGTTCAGGCACAGTTTGTGTCTGGTTTCTTTCGCTCTCTTTGAAAACGTACTTTAAAAGGCAGAATGAGGACCTTCATTCAGTGTGAGGGAAGGGACCTGGACTGAGCAGAGGGAGGAGAAGAAGAAGAAAACAGGGCGGGAAGCATGGTGTACAGCGTGGCATTTTCTGCATCGCCTGCCCTCAAACCTGCCACATGTGTGGCAACAGCCGTGGTTTTCCCTCTCAAAGGGATGGGTAGCTGTCAGCAAAGATGTAGTATGTATGCTGCAAAGATGTAGTATGTATGCTGCACAGGTAGGAGACTAGACTTGGGCAGGGCAGTACTTCCCGGGGGTGTTAATGCAACCGTGGGCGCTGCTGGCCAGGCCCTGGGCAGCGAGCTGACCTGGCAGGGAAGCACAGCCAGAAAGAGTGAGCGGACACACTGCCTCTGGGGTAGAAGAGCTCTGGGTGAGGGCCACAGCGCTTAGGTGAGGGGCTTTTTCTCGCTGTTTCCAAACAGCATAAAGAAATCTGGAAACTGCCTGCTCTGCCCTTGCTGCTGTTGTTCACAGCTCTCAAATACAGTGACCTAAGGCACAACACTTTGTTCTTTTCTTTTGTTGAAACCTGTGTTCTTTCAGGCTCATTTGTCACCGCATCCCTTGAAAGCGGTAATGTCACCACCCTAACCACGAAACTGCTTCGGGAGACCCTGGGAGTGGATGCAAGGGCTCATTTGGTCAGAAAAGGGGTGTTTTTTGAATCACTTGTTTCCCGTGTTAGAACGGGTTTAGCTTCCGATTCCCAGCTACTGTTAGGAAATAACGCGCTGTGATCGTGCAGGTAAAGTGCCCAGAGAATACGCTGGAGTAAGCACAGAAACTGCAAGAGATGACGACCTCCTGCATGGATGTCTGCATCGCAGGGGCTGCGCTGCCACGCAGAAACCAGGTACCTGATGGCTCCCTCCCGCCCCAGCAGGACCCTGAGCAGCAGTTCACAGAGGGCAAGAGAGAATGAACCCCAAGTGGTATTACCTGTAGGTTTAGGGCCACAGAGTCGGCAGCAGGTGTCAGCAGAGGCAGGATGTGTGGGGGCCGTGCAGCCCGGCATCCCGGCCGGGAGGAGCAGGGCCAGCCTGTGGGGCTGCAGGATGGGCACAGGCTACGTGTACAGGGCTGGTGCCCAGCGCCACCAGCTCGCTGGTACTTAAGGGTTTCTCTGGCACCTCCTCCTCCTGCGTAGGAGATTTTATCCCCGTTTGGTCTTCAGTGTCGATCTGCTGGCTAAATAAATGGCGGCAGAACTTTCCACTCGGCACTTCCCAAACCAGTGTTTGGTGGCGAGCAGTGGTGCTCAGCAGCTGTGCTGAAACCTAAGCTAAGCGAGGTGGAAGATGTGATAGCTGGTATTAGACGCACCAGCCTGTCAGCCTCGTCAGTGTTGGTGCTGTGGTGGACTCACGTCAGCGGTTTCTTGAGCTGAAGAAAAACCCGGTTCTTGTTGTTCGGTAAATAAAAGAACCCTTCTGTTTCAGAGCAGCGTGCTCTCGCGTGGACACTGTGCGTGCCGGAACAGACCCTTTCGGGAGCTCCAGAAGATTTTTTTACCTCTTTCTTTCAGCTGCAAGACCAGAAAGAAAAGAGAAGTTTCTGCTAATGGGAAGCAACAGAGGAGAGCGGAGGTATGTCTGGTAATTGTAGCAGATGCTCCTCGGACGTTGCCAAGAGAGGAAATGCATTTACCCTCTGCTTTCACCAATTGGTCTGTGGTTTGCCTGTAGTTACCCTCCCCGCTTCTGCATTTTACAGAATCCTGGAATGGTTCATGTTGGAAGGGACCTTAAAGCTCATCCAGTTCCAACCCCTGCCCACGGGCGGGCAGGGACACCTCACACTAGAGCAGCTTGCTCCAAGCCCCTGTGTCCTACCTGGCCTAGAACACTGCCGGGGACGGGGCAGCCACAGCTTCTCTGGGCACCCCGTGCCAGCGCCTCAGCACCCTCACAGGGAAGAGCTTCTGCCTGAGAGCCCGTCTCAGTCTCCCCTCGGGCAGGTTCAAGCCATTCCCCCTTGGCCTGTCCCTACACGCCCTTGTCCAAAGCCCCTCTCCAGGTTTCTTGTGGCCCCTGTAGGCACTGGAGCTGCTCTAAGGTTTCCCCCCCTTAAGGAACCTGTTATTCTCCAGGCCGAACAAGCCCATCTCTCTCAGCCTGGCTGCGGAGCAGAGGTGCTCCAGCCCTCTCAGCATCTCCATGGTTTCCTCTGGCTCACTTGCGCGGCTCCACGTCCCTCTGGAGTTGGGGCCCAAGATCTGGATGCAGGACTTTGTTTCCTCTTACATTGGCATAAATGCAGAGTGTCCCTTCAACAGCTGGACAGATCTAGATCCTCCTATAGGAACACCTGGGGCCGGTAAATCGGGGCAAAACCACGTCCTCTGCTTGAACAAGGAGGGAATTATTTTGTTCAACTTGCTTGCGTGCTTAATTCAAGAAGTTTCTTTTCCCTTCCAGTCAAGTACATTCATGTAATTGAAAGCATTGTCACAGGAAATCTCAGCTTGATTTGCTTTCCTGATTTGAGACCATTGCATTGCTTTTTGCCTAAGCAGCAATCGGTTTGCTTGCAGGCTGTTTTGCAGCAGCTCTGCGGGGAATTACCACTGTTTTTCTCATCATCCTGTTGGATGTTGTAACAATGCAGCTCCCCAGTTTCCTCTTGACGTTCGGGTACTGCCAGCAGAGTTTACAGCTCTTGGTATTGTCTTTGTTGAATTAGTACCCATGCAGTCTTTCCAACCCGATGGGAGTCCACCAGAGTACTCCCAGTGTGCTGTCCTTGTTTACGGTGTCTTCCGTCTAGGTGATGTGCGCGACAGCTTGACAAAGCGTTGCTATCCTGACCTGCTTGTGTGGGCGGAGACTCGTGGGGCAGTTTCAGGGCTCAGAGTTGATTTTCCTGAGGGGGATCCCAGCTCTGCAGCAGAGGAGCTGTACTGCTGAGGGGAAGGCAAGGGCTGGAGGGAGGGAGAGCCGGGCACTGCAGGTCAGTCCCATTATTTTTCTGTAATGAGGGTGGTAAAGCACCGGCACAGGTTGCCCGGAGAGGTGGTGGATGCACCGTCCCTGGAGACATCCGAGGCCAGGCTGGATGTGGTTCTGAGCCCCCCGATGTAGTTGGAGATGTCCCTGCTCGTTGCAGGGGAGGGGTTGGACTAGGTGACCTTTAAAGGTTCCTTCCAGCCAAAACCGTTCTGTGATCCTATGGTTAGAACCCCAGGGCATGCAGGTGTTTCCCTGCAGCTGCTGAGGGTCTCTTTAAAACCCCAAAGCCACAGCTACCCTTCTTTCTTACGGAGGGGCTTCTCCTCCTCACGCTCTTTGGCGTGTCTGGTGCGATTGTGCCCTTGCTGAAGCTCGTCTTTGGTACCTTGAGCTAAAGTGCTTTGCTGACATGAGGTTCAGTTCATCTGGAGGAACATAGTGTAATGCAGCCAGGGAGGGGAAACTGGCTTGTTTGAAATACTGAGGTCTGCTCAGCATGTGGTTCTCATTAAATGTTTGCTACCACAGGTGCCGGTACCAGTGGGAGTAACACCCAGCTCTGGGCAAATTGGCTTGCATTTCAGCCTATTTGAACTGGTCACTTACCAGCATAGCGAGTGTCACGTCCTGAAAGCAAGGCTCCTCTGGTGCAGCTGATGGACCCCTGAGCCCAGCAGGAGGCCTGAGGCTGCTTTGCCATCTGCCCATAAGAACAATGGCACTTGAACCGCAGCAGGGTGTAGAGCTTTCGTGTGCGTAGCCCCAAATGTATCTACCTTTCCTAGCCTGCCAGGCACACAGCATTAGTGCGGGTTTCTAGTTCCCTAAAGGGTATTATCTGCCAAATATTTTACAGTGACAGGACTTCCGCTGTGCCACAGCTGACGGGGGGCTCACAGACCAGAGCACACGCAGCCTAGTCCACAGATTCGCTTTCCCGGCAGCCCCGGGCACCACTCGCAGGGACAGAGATGTGTATTTAGCCCCCGATTTCAAGGAGGTGCCGTAACAGCGCGGTGCCTGCAGGCAGACAGCACATTTCCAAGGGACCCCTCTCTACTGCTGCCTTTGCCGCAGCCTGGTGATCACAGAGCCCCGCAGGTGATGCGGGCTGCCCGGCGCGCGGTGTGCTCACGAACCCAGCCGTATAGGGACAGGGTCCTCGGGTGCCGCAGTGAAGCACGGCAAAGTGGCACGGGAGGAAGAGGTAAGGCCACTGGGGATGTGAATGGAAAACTCTTGTTATTGCTACTCGGTGCACACGCAGCAAGCGCTCTGCCTCTGCGTTCCGTGCAGGCAGCAGCATCCCCTACTGTTCGGGGGCTGGTGCCAGAGCTTATCTGCTCCGTTGGTGGCATTCGTGTCGCCACGCAGCTAGACATTGATGGGTGGCTATAACAGGTCGCTGCTCAGCTGCTCGCCTTAGAGAAAGGATTCCCTTTGTGCAGCTGCCTCTCACAGCTGGATGACTGCTGCAAAGGTTTGGAGCTCCACGACAGACAAGACTATTTATATTTAAAGATTCCTGCTTTTAATGAAGTCAGATAGTTGTCCTGAAAAAATAAAGACCTTACCAAGCCAGGAGCACATTGCTTTTGTCTTCTCTAATACTCTCTTACAGTCTCTTCCCTTCCAGTCTGTCTTCCCTTCCCTTCCCGTCTCTTGTACTCTTTTCTCTCCTGTTCTCCTCTATTCTCATAGTCTCTTCCATTTTCTTATAGTCTCTTCCCTTCCCTTCTGGTTCTGTTTTCTCAGATTCTTTTATATTCTCTTTCCATCTATTCTTCTAGTCTTTTCTAATCTCTATTCTCTTCTTCTCCCTTCTCTTGTATCCTTTCGCATTTTCTTCTATTCCCTTCTCTTTACTCTCTTCTCTTGTCCTGTATTCTCTTAGTCTCTTCCTCTCCCTTATATTCTCTTCTCTTTTATTCCCTTCTCTTTTCTTTTAAATTCTCTCCTCTTACGTTCTCTTCCCTTATCTTAGATTCTCTTATAGTCTCTTCTCAGATATTCCTTTCTCTTCTGTTCCCTTCTCTTTTGCTCTCTTAAGAGTCTCTTCCCTCTTTTATATTCTCTTCCCTTTTTTTGTAGTCCTACGTTTTCTTATTTTCTCCTCTATTGTCTTACAGTGTATAGTGTTTTCACTTATTCCTGTCTCTCTTCTATATTTGCTTACATATTGTTCTCTTAGATTCCCTTCTGTTTTATTTGCTGGTATACTCTTACAGTCTCTTCATTTCCTTTTCTTAGATTCTCTAAATTTCTCTTCCCTTTTCCTGTGTGCTCTTCAATTTTTCTCTCTTGGCTTCTCTTAGATTCTCTTCTCTACTCTTGTAATCTTAGATTCTCTTCTCTTCAATGATACTCTCTCCCCCTGTATTCTCTTCTGAGATGCTCTTCAGCTCTCTAATCTTAGATTCTGTTAGATCTCTTACGTTCCCTGGTATTCTTTTCCCCGGATGCTCTTCTCTAGTAATCTCTTAGGTCCTCTTCCCTTCTATTCTCTTCCCCGTATTCAACTGTGTTCTTACCTTCTCTTCCATTAGATTGTCTCAGAACCTCTGCTCTTGTATTCACTCTCATTCCGAAGGAAGGAGGGAGGGAGGGAAAAAAGGAAGGAGGGAAGCAAGGAGAGAGGGAAGGAGGGAGAGGAAAGAAGGAGGGAGGGAAAGAAGGAGCCATTTACGGCCATTTCTATCCCATTTTTGCCCTGTTCTCACCAGTTTAAGCCATTTTTTGGCTATTTCTCACCCATCTTAAACTTTTTTTTCCCATTTCTAAACCATTTTTGGCCATCTCTAACCCAAATTTGGCCACTTCTAACACATTTTATGCCATTTTTTGCCACTTCTAACCAATTTCTGACCATTTCTAACCCGTTTTGAGCCATTTTTTTGTAATTTCTAACCCATTTTAAGACATTTTGGCTTTTTTTTTTAACACATTTTTCCCATTTCTAGCCTATTTTAATGTTGGTTTGGGGGGGGTGTTCGTATTTCTGAAGTGGTTTTGGCCATTTCCAACCCATTTTTGCCAAATTCTGACCCATTTTAACGCTTTTATGCCCACTTCTAAGCCGTTTTGAGCTTTTATTTGCAATTTCTAAACTGTTTTCACCGTTTCTAACCCAGTTTTGGCCACTTCTAACCTGTTTAATGCCATTTTATTCAATTTCTGCCTCTTTTTGGCCCGTTTCTGACTCTGTTTAAACCACTTTTTTCTTTTTCTAATGCATTTTTGCCCATTTGTCACCAGTTTTAAGCCAGTTTTGACCATTTCTTACCCATTTCTTGCCTCTTCTAACATCATTTATGCCATTTTTAGCCCTTTGTAACCCTTTTGTGTCCGATTCTATCCTCTTTTAAGCCATTTGGCCCTTTCTAAACCATTTTTCTTCATTTCTAACCAATTTTTTGCCACTTCAAACACATTATTTCCCATTTCTTACCCATTTTAAGCCATTTTTTTTCTGTTTCTAACCCGCTTTCCCCCATTTCTAACCTGTTTTGAGCCATTTATGTCTATTTCTAAACTGGGCACGGGTCGCTGCTGCCATCCTGTGGATAAAACGCGGTACTGCAGGTGTTGGAGATGGGGGGGGCAGGTGAGTGGCTCAGTGCGGCGCTAGCTGCTGCCATCCTGTGGCCAAAACGCGGTACTGCAGGTGTTGGAGATGGGGGGGCAGGTGAGTGGCTCAGTGCGGCGCTAGCTGCTGCCATCCTGTGGCCAAAACGCGGTACTGCAGGTGTATGAGATGGGGGGGCAAGTGAGTGGCTCAGTGCGGCGCTAGCTGCTGCCATCCTGTGGCCAAAACGCGGTACTGCAGGTGTTTTAGACGGAGGGGGGGGGTGGCCGTGAGTGGCCCCGTTAAGCATCGCCACCCCCAGGCTCCCATGTGCTGAGGCGCCTGTCAGTCACTTTCAGTCCCGCCCCGTTTCCGCTCCGCCCCCCCCCGGTACATTGGACCCCCCCGAATGGAATAAACCCCCATCACTGCAGCCGCCTGCTGGTGTTATTTGGGATGGAGGGACCCCAAACATTTGGGGGGGGGCTTTGGGGGTTCCCAAATGCTTGGGACCTGTTTTGGGGGGGGGGGGGGGGAGGTCCAGAATTCGTCCCACTCTGGACCCGAACCCGCGTCTTAGCGGTTGCCACGTGCATAGAGACGCGCTAAAGGGGGGTATATCCCATAATCCTCCTCACTAAAGGAGGGATATATCCCATGAGCCTTTGCGACATATAGTCCCTTTACCGCAGAGGATCATGGGATATACCCCCTAGTGCGGAGGTTCATGGGATATATTCCCCTAGCGGAGAGGATTATGGGATCTATTCCCCCTTTTAGCGCGGAGCATTATGGGATTTATCCCCCTTCAGCGGGGACTAAAAACGGGAGTGTGGGGGGTGGGTGGTGTTGTTTGGGGTGCGGTGGTTCGAGAGAGGAGCAGGTGAGTAGAGGATTGGGGGGGGAAAACTCTGAAGAAAGGGGGTAACAGCTGATTTGGGGCTGATTCCCCCACAAAGACCTTCCCATGAAGGGCTGTGCTTGCGGAGCCGGAGTCTGTAACTCACTCTCCGTCTCGCCCCGTTTCCGCTCCGCCCCCCCTCGGCTCCCATTGGCTGAGGCGCCTGTCAGTCACTCTCCGTCCCGCCCCGTTTCCGCGCCGCCCCCCCACGGCTCCCATTGGCTGAGGCGCCTGTCAGTCACTCTCCGTCCAGCCCCGCTTCCGCGCCGCCCCCCCACGGCTCCCATTGGCTGAGGCGCCTGTCAGTCACTCTCCGTCCCGCCCCGCTTCCGCGCCGCCCCCCCACGGCTCCCATTGGCTGAGGCGCCTGTCAGTCACTCTCAGTCCCGCCCCGTTTCCGCTCAGCCCCCCCACGGCTCCCATTGGCTGAGGCGCCTGTCTGTCACTCTCCGTCCCGCCCCGTTTCCCCTCAGCCCCCCCACGGCTCCCATTGGCTGAGGCGCATGTCAGTCACTCTCAGTCCCGCCCCGTTTCCGCTCTGCCCCCCCACGGCGCCCATTGGCTGAGGTGCCTGTCAGTCACTCTCAGTCCCGCCTCGTTTCCGCTCTGCCCCTCCCAAGGCTCCCATTAGCTGAGGCGCCTGTCAGTCACTCAGGAAAGCTTCGGCTCCGCTCGGGTCCCTGCGCGAGGCCCCGCCCCCCGCGGGCGGCCGCTGCCGCCCTCGGCTGTTTTCGGAAAGCTTCGGCTCCGCTCGGGTCCCTCCGCGAGGCCCCCCCCCCCCCCACGGGCGACCGCTGCCGCCCTCGGCTCCCTTTGGAAAGCTTCGGCTCCGCTCGGGTCCCTGCGGGAGGCCCCGCTCCCTTCTGGAAAGCTTCGGCTCCGCTGGTGTCCGAGTTTCTCCGAGGTTGTCCAAGAGGAGCCGACACCTAACAGTGCCCGCTTGTCACCCTCCATTTCCTCCCATTACCCTCCATAACTGGGAACAACTCGGCACGGCTCGGCACGGCTCGGCTCGGCACGGCACGGCTCGGCACGGCTCGGCACGGCTCGGCTCGGCACGGCTCGGCACGGCTCGGCTCGGCTCGGCACGGCTCGGCACGGCACGGCTCGGCACGGCTCGGCTCGGCTCGGCATGGCACGGCACGGCACGGCTCGGCTCGGCTTGGCTCGGTTCGGCACAGCTCAGCTCGGCTCCACCCTTGCCCTCTGTTAACTCCCTATTACCTCTACCTCCCCTTACCTCCCGCTCTCCCCTAAGGCCCCCCCCCTTTTCCCTACATGGGATTCTGTGGGGGGATTTGAGGGTCTGGAGTCCCACTATGGGGATCTATGGGGGGATTTGGGGGTCTGGAGACCCTACATGGGGTTCTGGGGGGGGGATTAGGGAGAATATGGGGTTCTGGAGTCCCTACATGGGGGTCTATATGGGGCTTTGGGGGTCTGGAGTACAATTATGGGGATCTATGGGGGGATTTGGGGGTCTGGAGGCCCTACATGGGGGTATATAGTGTGATGGAGATCCTTCATGGGGTTCCATGGGGGAATATGGGAGGATACGGGGGTCTGGAGTCACAATATGGGTGTCGATGGGGGGGATTTGGGGGTCTGGAGTCCCTGCATGGGGGTCTGAGGGGGGATTAGGGGGCATATGGCAGTCTGGAGTCACTACATGGGGTTCTGTGCTGGTTTGGAGACCCTTCATGGGAGTCTGTGGGGGGATATGCTGTGTCTATTGGGGGATTAAGGGGGACATGGGCGGCTGGAGTTCCTACATGGGTGCCTATTGTGGTCTGGAGACCCTTCATGGGGTTCTGTGGGGGAATATGGGGGGAATTTGTGGTCCTGAATTCTCGCCATGGGGTTCTGTGGGAGAATACGGGGGGATTTGGGCATCTGGAGTCCCTACATGGGGGTCTGAGGGGGGATTAGGGTGCATACGGCCGTCTGGAGTCACTACTTGGGGTTCTGTGGTGGTTTGGAGACCCTTTCTGGGGGTCTGTTGGGTGATTAAGTGGGACATGGGCGTCTGGAGTCCCTAGATGGGGGCCTATAGTGCTCTAGAGACCCTTCATGGAGTTCTGTGGGGGAATATGGGAGGATATGGGGGGATTTGGAGTCCCTACATGGAGGTCTATGGGGGAATATGAGGGGAACTTTTGGGTCTCGAGTCCTATTATGGAGGTCTATGGGGGACTATGGGAGTCTGGAGTGCTAACATGGCATTCTTTGGGGGGATATGGGGGGAGACAGGGTGTCTATGGGGTGATATGGGTGGCTGGACTCCGTAAATGGCATTCTATGAGGTCTATGGGGGGGATATGAGGTGTTTAGAGGGGGATATGGGGGGAGTTGAGGGTCTGGAGACCCATAATGGGGTCTGTCGGCATCTATGGGGGGATTAGGGAGATACGGGGGTCGATGGTGGGTCGGAGAAAACTCCAGGAACAAACTCGCCAACAAAGGGTTCAAGGTTCAAGCAGGTATTCTTTATTGCGGCGCCGGCAGACACGGGGGACAGCTCCTCCGAACCTGTGTCTCCGAACTGCTAAACAAGCCGTCCTTCTGTAGTCACTGAGCATACATATTCATTACGGACAGACATGCATATTATAGAATCATACAATAGTTACGGTTGGATGGAACCTTCAGATCATCCGGGTCCAAACCCCTGCCGTGGGCAGGGACACCTCACACTAAACCATCCCACCCAAGGCCTCATCCAGCCTGGCCTTGAACACCGCCAGGGATGGAGCACTCACAACCTCCCTGGGCAACCCATTCCAGTGCCTCAGCACCCTCACAGGAGAGAATTTCCTCCTTAGATCCAATGTAAACTTCCCCTGTTTCAGTTTGAACCCGTTACCCCTTGTCCTGTCAAGGGACAAGGGGGGGGGTCTATGGGGGTCTATAGGGGTCTATGGGGGCCTGTGGGTGGTCTATAGTGGGTTTATGGGGGTCTGTTGGGGGTCTATGGGGCATCTGTTGGGGGTCTATAGGGGGTTTATGGGGGTCTGGGGGGGTCTATGGGGCTCGGGGTGGGGTCTATAGGGGATTTATGGGGGTCTATGGGGGTCTACAGGCTATGGGGATCTGGGGGGGGTCTATAGTGGGTTTGTGGGGGTCTATTGTGGGTCTATGGAGCACCTGTTGGGGGTCTATAGGGGGTTTATGGGGGTCTGGGGGGATCTGTGGGGGGTCTATAGGGGTTTATGGGGGTCTATAGGAGTCTGGGGGGGGTCTATAGTGGGTTTATGGGGTTCTATTGGGGGTCTATGGGGCATCTGTTGGGGTCTATGGGGGGTTTATGGTGGTCTGGGGGGTCTATTGGGGTTTATGGGCGTCTATGGGGGGTCTATAGGGGATTTATGGGGGTCTGGGGGGGTCTATAGATGATTTATGGGCGTCTATGGGGGGTCTATAGGGGGTTTATGGGGGTCTGGTGGGTCTATAGGGTGTCTATGGGGGTTTATGGGCGTCTGGTGGGGTCCTATAGTTGGTTTGTGGGGGTCTATTGTGGGTCTATGGGGCATCTGTTGGGGTTTATGGGGGTCTGGGGGGGTCCATGGGGGTCTATAGGCTGTCTATGGCACTTTGTGGGGGGCTATGGGGGTCTGGGGGGGGTCTGTAGTGGGTTTATGGGGTCTATGGGGCATCTGTTTGGGTCTATGGGGTGTTTATGGGGGTCTGTGGAGGGTCTATAGGGGGTTTATGGGGGTCTGGGGGGGTCTATGGGGGTCTGGGGGGGGTCTATAGGGGATTTATAGGTGTCCATGGGGGGTCTATAGGGAGCTTATGAAGGTCTGTGGGGGTCTATATGGGTTTATGGGGGTCTGTAGGAGTCTATGGGGGGGACTCAGTCCCGCCCAGTTTCCGCTCGCCCCCCCCACGGCGACCATTGGCGGAGGCGCCTGTCAGTCACTCTCAGTCCTGCCCCGTGTCCGCTCTGCCCCCCCACGGCGCCCATTGGCTGAGGCGCCTGTCAGTCACTCTCAGCCCCGCCCCGTTTCCGCTCTGCCCCCCACGACTCCGATTGGCTCAGCCGCCTGTCAGTCACTCTCAGTCCCGCCCCGTTTCCGCTCTGCCCCCCCACGGCGCCCATTGGCTGAGGCGCCTGTCAGTCACTCGCAGTCCTGCCCCGTTCCCGCTCTGCCCCCCCACGGCGCCCATTGGCTGAGGCGCCTGTCAGTCACTCGCAGTCCCGCCCCTTTCCCGCTCTGCCCCCCCACGGCGCCCATTGGCTGAGGCGCCTGTCAGTCACTCGCAGTCCCGCCTCGTTTCCGCTCTGCCCCCCCACGGCGCCCATTGGCTGAGGCGCCTGTCAGTCACTCGCAGTCCCGCCCCGTGTCCGCTCTGCCCCCCCACGGCGCCCATTGGCTGAGGCGCCTGTCAGTCACTCGCAGTCCCGCCCCGTGTCCGCTCTGCCCCCCCACGGCGCCCATTGGCTTAGGCGCCTGTCAGTCACTCTCAGTCCCGCCCCGTTTCCGCTCTGCCCCCCACGACTCCGATTGGCTCAGCCGCCTGTCAGTCACTCGCAGACCCGCCCCGTTCCCGCTCCGCCCCCCCACGGCGCCCATTGGCTGAGGCGCCTGTCAGTCACTCTCAGTCCCGCCCCGTTTCCGCTCTGCCCCCCCACGGCGCCCATTGGCTGAGGCGCCTGTCAGTCACTCGCAGTCCTGCCCCGTTCCCGCTCTGCCCCCCCACGGCGCCCATTGGCTGAGGCGCCTGTCAGTCACTCGCAGTCCCGCCCCTTTCCCGCTCTGCCCCCCCACGGCGCCCATTGGCTGAGGCGCCTGTCAGTCACTCGCAGTCCCGCCCCGTTTCCGCTCTGCCCCCCCACGGCGCCCATTGGCTGAGGCGCCTGTCAGTCACTCGCAGTCCCGCGCCGTTCCCGCTCTGCCCCCCCACGGCGCCCATTGGCTGAGGCGCCTGTCAGTCACTCTCAGTCCCGCCACGTTTCCGCTCTGCCCCCCCACGGCGCCCATTGGCTGAGGCGCCTGTCAGTCAGTCGTAGTCCCGCCCCGTTCCCGCTCTGCCCCCCCACGGCGCCCATTGGCTGAGGCGCCTGTCAGTCACTCGCAGTCCCGCCCCGTGTCCGCTCTGCCCCCCCACGGCGCCCATTGGCTGAGGCGCCTGTCAGTCACTCGCAGTCCCGCCCCGTTTCCGCTCTGCCCCCCCACGACTCCGATTGGCTCAGCCGCCTGTCAGTCACTCGCAGTCCCGCCCCGTGTCCGCTCTGCCCCCCCACGGCGCCCATTGGCTGAGGCGCCTGTCAGTCACTCTCAGTCCCGCCCCGTGTCCGCTCTGCCCCCCCACGGCGCCCATTGGCTGAGGCGCCTGTCAGTCACTCTCAGTCCCGCCCCGTTCCCGCTCTGCCCCCCCACGGCGCCCATTGGCTGAGTCGCCTGTCAGTCACTCGCAGTCCCGCCCCGTGTCCGCTCTGCCCCCCCACGGCGCCCATTGGCTGAGGCGCCTGTCAGTCACTCTCAGTCCCGCCCCGTTTCCGCTCTGCCCCCCCACGGCGCCCATTGGCTGAGGCGCCTGTCAGTCACTCTCAGTCCCGCCCCGTTCCCGCTCTGCCCCCCCACGGCGCCCATTGGCTGAGGCGCCTGTCAGTCTCTCTCAGTCCCGCCCCGTTCCCGCTCTGCCCCCCCACGGCGCCCATTGGCTGAGGCGCCTGTCAGTCTCTCTCAGTCCCGCCCCGTTCCCGCTCTGCCCCCCCACGGCGCCCATTGGCTGAGGCGCCTGTCAGTCAGTCGTAGTCCCGCCCCGTGTCCGCTCTGCCCCCCCACGGCGCCCATTGGCTGAGGCGCCTGTCAGTCACTCTCAGTCCCGCCCCGTTTCCGCTCTGCCCCCCCACGACTCCGATTGGCTCAGCCGCCTGTCAGTCAGTCGCAGTCCCGCCCCGTTCCCGCTCTGCCCCCCCACGGCGCCCATTGGCTGAGGCGCCTGTCAGTCACTCTCAGTCCCGCCCCGTTTCCGCTCTGCCCCCCCACGGCGCCCATTGGCTGAGGCGCCTGTCAGTCACTCGCAGTCCCGCCCCGTTCCCGCTCTGCCCCCCCACGGCGCCCATTGGCTGAGGCGCCTGTCAGTCACTCGCAGTCCCGCCCCGTTTCCGCTCTGCCCCCCCACGGCGCCCATTGGCTGAGGCGCCTGTCAGTCACTCTCAGTCCCGCCCCGTGTCCGCTCTGCCCCCCCACGGCGCCCATTGGCTGAGGCGCCTGTCAGTCACTCTCAGTCCCGCCCCGTTTCCGCTCTGCCCCCCCACGGCGCCCATTGGCTGAGGCGCCTGTCAGTCACTCTCAGTCCCGCCCCGTTTCCGCTCTGCCCCCCCACGGCGCTCATTGGCTGAGGCGCCTGTCAGTCACTCTCAGTCCCGCCCCGTTTCCGCTCTGCCCCCCCCACGGCGCCCATTGGCTGAGGCGCCTGTCAGTCACTCGCAGTCCCGCCCCGTTCCCGCTCTGCCCCCCCACGGCGCCCATTGGCTGAGGCGCCTGTCAGTCTCTCTCAGTCCCGCCCCGTTCCCGCTCTGCCCCCCCACGACTCCGATTGGCTCAGCCGCCTGTCAGTCACTCGCAGTCCCGCCCCGTTCCCGCTCTGCCCCCCCACGGCGCCCATTGGCTGAGGCGCCTGTCAGTCACTCGCAGTCCCGCCCCGTTTCCGCTCTGCCCCCCCACGGCGCCCATTGGCTGAGGCGCCTGTCAGTCACTCTCAGTCCCGCCCCGTTTCCGCTCTGCTCCCCCACGGCGCCCATTGGCTGAGGCGCCTGTCAGTCACTCTCAGTCCCGCCCCCTGTCCGCTCTGCCCCCCCACGACTCCGATTGGCTGAGGCGCCTGTCAGTCACTCTCAGTCCCGCCCCGTGTCCACTCTGCCCCCCCACGGCGCCCATTGGCTGAGGCGCCTGTCAGTCACTCGCAGTCCCGCCCCGTTTCCGCTCTGCCCCCCCACGGCGCCCATTGGCTGAGGCGCCTGTCAGTCACTCGCAGTCCCGCCCCGTTTCCGCTCTGCCCCCCCACGGCGCCCATTGGCTGAGGCGCCTGTCAGTCACTCGCAGTCCCGCCCCGTTTCCGCTCTGCCCCCCCCACGGCGCCCATTGGCTGAGGCGCCTGTCAGTCACTCGTAGTCCCGCCCCGTTTCCGCTCTGCCCCCCCACGGCGCCCATTGGCTGAAGCGCCTGTCAGTCACTCTCAGTCTCGCCCCGTTTCCGCTCTGCCCCCCCACGGCGCCCATTGCAGCTAGCGCTGCACTGAGCCTCTCGCCCCTCCAGCTCCAACACCTGCAGTACTGAGGTTTGGCCACAGGAGGGCAGCAGCGATGTCCACCCCTCCCACCAGCTGCAGTACCGAAGTCTGGACACCTGGTGGCAACACACGCTCATTTTTCCGTACCCAAGTGACAACAGGTTGAGAGCAACGGCCGCTCCCAGCGCAGTTTAGAAATAGACAAAAATGGCTTAAAATGGGTAAGAAATGGGAAATGTGTTTGAAGTGGCGAAAAATTGGTTAGAAATGAAGAAAAATGGTTTAGAAAGGGCCAAACGGCTTAAAAGAGGATAGAATCGGACATAAAAGGGTTACAAAGGGCTAAAAATGGCATAAATTATGTTAGAAGTGGCGAAAAATGGGTTAGAAATGGTCAAAACTGGCTTAAAACTGGTGACGAATGGGCAAAATTGCGTTAGAAAAAGAAAAATGTGGTTTAAACGGAGTCAGAAACGGGCCAAAAAGAGGCAGAAATTGAATAAAATGGCATTAAACAGGTCAGAAGTGGCCAAAAATGGGTTAGAAACGGCGAAAACAGTTTAGAAATTGCAAATAAAAGCTTAAAACGGTTTAGAAGTGGGCATAAAAGCGTTAAAAGCGTTAAAATGGGTCAGAATTTGGCAAAAATGGGTTGGAAATGGCCAAAACCACTTTAGAAATGCAAAAAAAAAAAAAAAAAAACCAACATTCAAATGGGCTAGAAATGGGAAAAATGCGTTAAAAAAAAAAAAAAAAAAAGCCAAAATGTCTTTTCGGAAAGCTTCGGCTCCGCTCGGGTCCCTGCGCGAGGCCCCGACCCCCGCAGGCGGCCACTGCCGCCCTCGGCTCCTCTTCGGAAAGCTTCGGCTCCGCTCGGGTCCCTGCGGGAGGCTCCGCCCCCTTCGGGCGGCTTCTGCTCCCCTCGTTTCCTTTCGGCCGGCTCCGCCCCCTTCGGGAGGCTTTGGCTGTACTCGGGTCCCTTCGGAAGACTTCGGGTGCCTTCGGGTGGCTCCCTCCCTTGGGGCTGCTTCGGCTCTGCTCGTTTCCCTTCGTGACAGCAGCCACTCCCGGCCGCGACTACCCCCCTCCCGCTGCCGGGCTGCCCCAGACCCCCTCGGTGACCCGGTTCTTCGGTTCTCCCCCCTTCGGAGCCGAGCTTTGCCGAGCCGAGCCGAGCCGTACGAACTGAGCCGTGTCGTGCCTAGCCGTGCGCAGTTCTGTCCAGTTATGGAGGGTAATGGGAGGAAATGAAGGGTGATAAGCGGGCAATGTTAGGTGTCGGCTCCTCTGGGACCCCCTCGGAGGTACTCGAGTCCCTTCAGGCGGCCCCGCCCCCTTCGGGTGGCCTCGACTCCACTCGGGTCCCTTCGGGCGTTTCCCTCCCTTAGGGCTGCTTCGGCTCCGCTCGGTTCCCTTCGTGACAGCAGCCCCTCCCCGCCGCGACTACCCCCCCGCCGCTGCCGGGCTGCCCCAGACCCCCTCGGTGCCCCGGTTCCTCCGGGGGCGGAGCCGCCGGAATGTAGCCGAGCTGGTGCGGAAGCCTCCGAAGGGACCCGAGTGGCTCCCAGGGGGTCCCAGAGGAGCGGACACCCAACATTGCCCGCTTATCACCCTCCATTTCCTCCCATTACCCTCCATAACTGGGGACAACTCGGCACGGTTCGGCTCGGCACGGCTCGGCACGGCACGGCTCGGCTCGGCACGGCACGGCACGGCTCGGAACGGCACGGCTCGGCACGGCTCGGCACGGCACGGCTCGGCACGGCTCGGCACGGCACGGCTCGGCTCGGCACGGCACGGCACGGCACGGCTCGGCTCGGCACGGCACGGCACGGCTCGGCTCGGCACGGCTCGGCTCGGCACGGCACGGCTCGGCACGGCACGGCACGGCTCGGCTCGGCACGGCACGCCTCGGCTCGGCTCGGCACGGCTCGGCTCCATACGTGGGAGAGCCGAGGAATCGGGGCACCGAGGGGGTCTGGGGCAGCCCGGCATCGGCAGGGGGTAGTCGGGGCGGGCCGGGGCTGTTGTCACGAAGGGAACCGAGTGGAGCCGAAGCAGCCCAAAGGGGCGGAGCCGACCGAAGGGACCTGAGTGGCTCCGTGGGGTTCGACAGAAGCCGCTTCCCCCTCATTTCCGTTACCCCTCATTAACCCCAGTTACCCCACCCTTGTCCTCTATTAACTCCCTATTACCTCCCCATTGCCTCCCCTTACCTCTCCCCTACTGCCCTCCCCATTGCCCTACATGGGATTCTGTGGGGGGATTTGGGGGTCTGGAGTCCCATTATGGGGGTCTATGGGGAGATTAGGGAGAATATGGGGTTCTGGAGTCCCTACATGGGGGTCTATATGGGGATTTGGGGGTCTGGAGTACAATTGTGGGGATCTATGGGGGGATTTGGGGGTCTGGAGACCCTACATGGGGGTATATAGTGTGATGGAGATCCTTCATGGGGTTCCATAGGGGAATATGGGAGGATACGGGGGTCTGGAGTCACATTATGGGTGTCGATGGGGGGGATCTGGGGGTCTGGAGTCCCTGTATGGGGGTCTGTGGGGGGATTAGGGGGCATATGGCAGTCTGGAGTCACTACAGGGGGTTCTGTGGTGGTTTGGAGACCCTTTATGGGGGGATATGCTGTGTCTATTGGGGGATTAAGGGGGACATGGGTGTCTGGAGTCCCTACATGGGTGCCTATAGTGGTCTAGAGACCCTTCATGGGGTTCTATGGGGTAATTTGGGGTTCTGGAGTCTCTCCATGGGGTTCTGTGGGGGAATATGGGAGGATATGGGGGAATTTGGGGGTCTAGAGTCCCATTATGGGGGTCTGTGGGGGAATATGAGGGGAATTTGGGGGTCTGGAGTCTTATTAGGGGAGGTCTATGGGGGAATAGGGGGGTCTGGAGTCCATTACAAGGGGTTCTAGTGGGAAATATGGGAGGATATGGGGGTATATTGGGGACATGAGTGCCTACATGGCATTCTGTGGGGGGATATGGGGGGAGATAGGGTGTCTATGTGGGGATATGGATGTCTGGAGTCCCTAAATAGGATTCTGTGAGGTCTATGGGGGGGATATGGATTGTTTGCATGGGGATATGGGGGGCTTATGGGGGGATTTGGGGGTCTGGAGACCCATAATGGGGTCTGTGGGGGTCTATGGGGGATTAGGGGAGATACGGGGGTCTATGGTGATTCAGAGAAAACTCCAGGAACAAACTTGCCAAAAAAGTTTTCAAGTTTCAAGCAGGTATTCTTTATTGCGGCGCCAGCAGACATGGGGGACAGCTCCTCCTAACCTGTGTATCTGAATTGCTAAACAATCTGTCCTTATATAGTCACTAAGCACACATATTAATTACATACAGACATGCATATTATAGAATCATAGAATAGTTAGGGTTGGATAGAACCTTAAGATCATCTAGTTCCAACCTCCCTGCCGTGGGCAGGGACACCTCACACTAAACCATCCCACCCAAGGCTCTGTCCAACTTGGCTTTGAACACCACCAGGAATGGAACATTCACAACTTCCCTGGGCAACCCATTCCAGTGCCTCACCACCCTAACAGGAAAGAACTTCTTCCTTACATCCTGTCTAAACTTCCCCTGTTTAAGTTTCAACCCGTTACCCCTTGTTCTATCACTACAGTCCCTAATGAAGAGTCCCTCCCCAGCATCCCTATAGGCCCCCTTCAGATACTGGAAGGCTGCTATGAGGTCTCCAAGCAGCATTCTCTTCTCCAGGCTGAACAGCCCCAACTTCCTCAGCCTGTCTTCATACGGGAGGTGCTCCAGTCCCCTGATCATCCTCGTGGCCCTTCTATGGACTTGTTCCAACAGTTCCATGTCCTTTTTATGTTGAGGACACCGGAACTGCACACAATGCTCCAGGTGGGGTCTCACAAGAGCAGAGTAGAGGGGCAGGATCACCTCATATTCATGAAGCTACTTACATCATTCTTCTAGCATGTTTCCCCACAGGTGTACAAAAACGTGGTGCTGGTCTCTGAGGGTCGTTTACTTCTTCCAACAATCTCCAGCACTTGTGGCAGCCTTTGAAGCACTCTTTCCAGTGAATTCCCTCTTTCCCAGTACTTTCTAAGGCAAAAGTGAGGGAATACCAGCTTTTGCCCAAAGGGAGCCGAGCTGAGCCGAAGCCACCCAAAGGGGACAGAGTCATTCAAAGGGAGCCGAGCACAGCCTAAAGGAGCCAAAACCTCCCGAAAGGAGCCCAGTGGAGCCAAAGTCACCCAAAGGGGACAGAGCTGCCTGTAGCGGCCCGAGTGGCTCCGAGGGGGTCCGAGACAGAATCACAGAATAGGGTTGGAAAGGACCTTAAGATCATCCACTTTAAAGCCCCCTGCCATGGGCAGGGACAGAATTTTTACCACACTGCTTGGCTCAGCATGGCTCAGCTCGGCATGGCTCAGCAAAGCTTGGCTCCACACAGGGGAGAACTGAGGAACCAGGGCACCAACAGGCTCTGGGGCAGCCCGGCAGCAGGAGGGGGGAGTCACGGCGAGGTGGGACTGCTGTCCTGGCATGCAGTGGGAACTGTGTCCCCCTTCCCATCCTTCCCGCGGCCACTCAGTGTCACAGTCTCCAACTCCAACGGCAAGAGCAGGCCATGCCCTGGCTACCGTGTACCAGCACCCATCAGAGCTGGGCACTCCTCTTAGCAACTCCTACAACCATTGCAGCAGCATTGCTGGGAGAGGATTTTGTATTTAATGGAATTCAGGCTTTGGATGATGGGGGGTCTTTAATTTTGGAATTGCTGAACAAGCAAATTCTGTTCTGGCAAATCTGAGTTTCAAATATTCTCCTGCCATCTGGGAAAACCCGGTTTAGCCCACCCACATACAGCACCATTTAGCACAGTTCAGACCAGTTTAGCCTACCCCAAACCAGTTTAGTCCAGTTCAGACAAGTTTAGCCCAGTTCAGACAGGCCTAACTCAGTTCAGAACAGTTTAGCACAGTTCAGCCCAGTTAAGGTGAGTTTATCAGTTATGTCTGATTTAGCCCAGTTCAGACCAATATAGCCCAACACAGCACAGTTTGGACCGGTTTAGCCCAGTGCACACCAGTCCAGCCCAGTTTAGCCCACTTCAGACACTTCACCCCACTTCAGCCCAGCCCACTTTAGCCCTGCCCAGTCCATTCCAGCTCACCCCAGCCTACTGGGCTGTTAAGCCTACTTTGGCCCAATTCAGACCAGTCCAGCCCACTTTAGCTCAATCCAGTGCAATTAAGCCCAGCAAAGAACAGTTTAGACCAGTCCAGCGCATTTTATACCACTTCAGACCTCTCTTGACCAGTTTAGCCCAGTACAGCTCAACTAAGCCCAGTCAAGGTTAGCTCTGAAAGGAGCCGATGCTTCCCATTACCCCCTATTAACCCCCATTACTCCCCTATTGCCCCCCATTACCCCCTATTAAACCCATTCCCCCACCGTTGCCCCCCATTACCCTTTCTTAACTCCCTATTACCCCCCCATTAGTCCTCCCTGAAGACCCCCCATCGCCTTCAGTGCCCTCCCAGGGCAGAGGCCGCTGTGGGGCAGTGGCTCCAAGCACTCTCAATGGCGCTGGCGGCGGTGGCAGAGGCCACCGAAGGGTGAGTGCTCCATAGAGCCCAGTAGGGACCCATCTGTCACATTTCTAACCCATTTTTCCCTATTTCTAGCCCTTTTTAAGCCATTTTTGGCTGTTTCTCACCCATTTTTCCCATGGGTGATGGGCGGCCGGGTAGCAGTCAATGCCGCAGCCGTTTCTGCCCAGAACGCCTCCGCTGTACGGGAGCCGGGCGCCCCACAGCGCCGCCTGAGCGCGGTGACGGGGACACGTGAGGCGGGACCACGCTCCTGCGCATCACTGAGCCACGCGAGGCATCCCGCCCGCCCCCGTTGCTAAGGAAGTGAGGTCACGCAGTATGGCGGTCCGGAGCCGGGGAGGGTGAGCGGTTTGTGCTGTGTGGAATCCGCGGCCATCCACCCCGGGGGCTGCTGCGGGGCGCTGCGCTTCTCTCTAGCATAAAGCGGAAGGCCCAAAGCCACGATGGCATCAGGAGCCGCAGGGCTGTGAGGCAGCAGAGCGCGAGCCGGCAGGCCTGGCAGGGCAACAGAACCAGGTCGCGAACGAGCCAGGTTGCCGCCATGGAGCTGAGGGTTGGGAATCGGTACCGGCTGGGCCGGAAGATCGGGAGTGGCTCCTTTGGGGACATCTACTTGGGTAAGGAGGGTGGCTTGCTGGGGATGTATCTGGCAGGTTTGTGGAGAACGTCAGGGGTCGGGCCGGGATGGGTGCTGCTCGCTGCTGTGCCCGCTCCCAGCCCCGGCGAGGCTGGGCTTGGGGCAACCCCTGGGCCCTCATTTCACTCCGGCTGGAGCTCGGGCCGCACTACTGAGAAAAAAAATGCCCTTTGATATGAAGTACCTTTCTGTTTGTACAACAGTAACAGTTTAATGTTTCGTTGACATCATGTCCTAGTTTGGATAGTGTGGAAATCGGGAATTCTGGCTTATTTAGCCACCACTTGCCATTGTTGTCTTGTGACCTTGGGTATTGTTAATCTTCTCATCTGTAAAATCGGGATAAGGGTATAGATCCCTTCATTTGGAAAACAAACAAGCAAGCAAACCAAACAACCCCCTCAAAACCCCAAACCCACCATGTTCAGAAAAATAGTTCGGGAAAGAAACATGCATTGGTGTTAACCGTCATTGCAGTGGTCTAGGAAGAATTCCTGCCGCAGGAATGTTCCTCTCTCCTATGAGGCCTAACAAAAAAACAAAAGACAAAAACAACAACAACAACAACAAAAGTTACACAACTGCAGATGACGAGGTTGCAGTTAACGAAACCTTCAGTCAAATCTTCAAATCCTTCCAAGAATCATCAGGTTGGCTATCCTGTTGCTTTAATGTTGCCCTCATGCCTTACTGCAAGTACCTTGTTCTGGTACTGTGATTTCTGTGCAATTGTAAAATTTGCAGGGTTGGCACTCTTTGCCTGACCATTTGTGTGGCTCTCTATCATCATGGCTCACTGCTTGTGATTGTGGCAAGCAGTGGTGGATACAAGTTTTGAAAGCAAGTATTTATAAAATAATATATTCTGCAAACTCTTAAACCACAAGAAATGGGTTAAATCCAGAGAAATATGCATTTTAATTCCTGTACATAGAAGCCAGTACCATACTTTTGAAAACTGTGTCAACTTTAAAAAGCAAGTCAAAAAGGCAGGGAAGGAACTTGCAGGGGCTAAGGTGTGTTAACTGCACACATCTGGAGTGTAGAAACATGTCTTTAGCTAACATGTGGTATGTTTGCCAGTATGAGAGGTATTTCTGTTTCCTAGACAGCAGTGCATCACGTTGCAGTGCACAGCTCACATTCCAACCTAATTTGTCAGGTAAAGGTGCTTGTCTGCGGATAATGAAATACTGGTTATCTGTAATACAGGTCATATACCTGATAAAAAATTTCACGTTTTTAGCTGAAGGTGTGTGGTTGTATAGAGGCGGAGAATATGAATCTTTCTCTCTGCAATGCTTGCATAAAAGATTGAAGACTTTTGTGAGAAATATAGTGGTAATGCTTGTGCAAAAGTCTTCATTAGATGTCATTGGGATTTTGAGTGGAGATTAAAACAGCAGTTAGAATTTGAAAAATCTTAAAATGATTTGAGAACCTTCCTTTAGTATTTGACTACTGCTCAGGTAAGTCGGATTACATTATAGTATAAATTTAAAATGCAAGTAAAAAAAAAAAAGTTTTTTGGGTCACTTCATGCTTACAGTCCACACTGGTGAAGTTGCACAGGAAATAATAATTCTCTGTGCGTTAGTACTATTGCCATGCTGCATTTTGCAGGTTTTGACATCTTTTTTTCTCGAAGTAGCTGGGGTGGATTTATGTTTGGGGCTTGCTGCAGATGTCATTCCCGAGTCAGAAGCTAGCAGAGAGTTACGTGCTTTGAAGATCCAGCAGTCGGTGTGGGTTTCTTTTTCCAGGGGAAAGGGCCGTGCCTCAAGAACTGAAGTCTTTTGAAGAGGCCTTTTGGCTTGCCTGCCATTACCTTATAAAACAGAGGTGTTCAAAATCTGTGCTTTTTGTGATAATGAAATGTTGGGATTTATTAAAATTTTCTGTTTGGATGTTCAGATTATGGTAGGACTTAAGTTTCTTTAAAATAACTTACAAAAATTCTTTTAGATGTCATGAGGTTTATTTTAAGTACATGTCTTCTGATAGGCCTTACTATTTTTACAGATTACTTCAGTGTAGATTTCTAGCTTGGCTTTATGCTTTGAAAAGAAAGAATTGATTATTTTTGCCTGGTTTTGGTCCTGTATGTTTGTTTTTTTAATGCAGCTACAAGGGTGTAGAAGACATTCCAGAGTAGAAGGGACAGACTTTTCTCTCTTCCCTTTTTTCCGTCTTTATCCCTATGGAGCAGATGACTCCATTGTTGTTACCACGTTTTTTTCATATTCTTTTATATTCTCCCTCAAACCTCAAAATATGTCTTCTGGAATTCTGAATGGCCCCAGCTTTGCTCGCTTAGAATGGCAGGGTCTGTGGGACAGGAGTTTGAAATGTAAGGCACTATTGTAAATAAAGGAGCACGGAGAACTTAAAATTTAGGAATTTAGTGTACCTGCATCTTCTGAAGTTACCCTGCAGAGGAAGATATGAAAGAAATGGATTCCCAGATACTCTAAATAGTATGATGAAAAATGGGTGATGAAATCAGAGTAAGCATTTGTTGATAAGTCTGTGAGGTCAAATAGATATGGGTCACTAAAGACATTGCAGTTGCTGTGTCTTCATGCATTTTGCATTGTGTATATATTTTTCTTAAAAATTAGTTTTGGGTTGTAAGCTCATTAAAATAATTTCCAAGGCTTTCCTTATGGTAGAGGATTTCACAATTCCAAGTAAATTGGAATTTTGCAGTTTAAAAGAAAATACTTTCACAACTCTGTGCTTCTTTTTACATTTACAGATGGTGAGCTCTAATTACACTCCTTGTTACTACTTTTTAATTATGGTCATTCTTGCAATAATGCTTCCTGCTGCTTCACAGATATTACTGTGTTTTCCTTAAAGGAAGCTAAGCTTTTGGTGGTTACAGAGTTACTTTAGAAGTTTTTTCCCAGGGTTCAAGTGGGGACAGAAGTCCTTACTTGGTGGCAAGCAGTGGATTGCTTGGAAAAATTAATTGTATTTTTGTCTCACTCTCATCAGTTTTGCTGGACTCAAATATTTTAATTTCACTATTTTAATATGAAATCTCTTGTCTTAAAGGAGAGGATTTATACAGAAGCAGAGTTCAGGCTAAGGGTTCTTGGCTAACTTGAGTGATAAAGACTTGGGAAGAGGAACTATCCTAAGAAATTAACCTAGTAGGTCAAGACCATATTTTGTCATGTAGTGGTTTAATACTATGTTGACCAGAATGGATACCAATACAGGTGTACCAGTGTAGACTTGATACAGATCTTGATCCTCCTGTGCAGTTTTTTCCCTTATCAAACACAGAAGTGTGCAGCTCTCTATAAAGAAATATGTCTTTTAGTATACTTGGGCAGCAGTTTGTGTTGGTTTTGGATCAGAAAAGTTTCTGAAAAACAAAAGAACAAACTAAAACCCCAAAAAGACCATGTTTTCTGCTGCTCACCTATCAGATAATATTGTCTTTGTTCCATGCTTTCCCTGATCTTGTCTGCTGTGGGATTTGGGAGAGCAGGTACTGAATGTAGGGACAGGCAAGAGAGGTCCAGAGTTCTGGGGTTCAAAATGAAGATTTTTGTTTGTTTGGGGTGGCAAAGTCAGTATTAGATCAGAAGATAAATGCCTTCCCCCTCGTACTGTTGATCTGCCCTTTCACATTTCTGGATTGATGTGCACCATAGCTCATTTAAAGTTCACCAAAATAATATATTTATAAAATATGAAAACCTTAAATTACAGATTGAAGAGTTTCTAGTTGGCTGCTACTGTGCTATAACCAAAGTAGCAGTGGGGGCATCCTTCCAGTTACTATGCTACTTACAAAAGAGTCACACAAGACAGATATATATATGTACTATATATATGTACAGCCTTATTTTTCTTTTTGTCTTCCGTATGTGTTCGCCTTGAGTTGTGTTTATTGTACCTAGAGTGAGTTTCATTTGGTTTGTTTTCTTAAGGTGCCTCGGAGGGGAAGTGTCCTACAAATACTGACCTTGGTGTTGTCAGAACAGCGCAGCTGTACCAGCAACACCACCTTCATACTTCCGTGTGCACACACACAAAAAGATATTTTATTTACCTAAAAAAAGTGAAGTCTTGTGTGAACTCAGTAGATAATCTATGCACCATCAGTTCCTTGCAAAGTGAAGTCACACCCATTTTGAGGTGTGGGCTGTTAGCCAGTCTTTCTTAGCCTTTTTTAGCCTGACAAAGGCTGTAAAGCACTGAAGTAGCTCCTTAATCTGGGGAACAGTATTTTGCAGTTATAATAGGTGTCCTTGTTTCAGCTGGTGAGTATGTTAGCTCAGTACTCTGTAATGGTCAAAGAAAAGCATATGCAGAAAAAAACAGGTAAGCAGGCAGAAAAAAATGTGTACCTCTGTCTTAATTGCGTTTTGTAACTCAAAGGGCATTATGGAACTGGAAAAGGTATGGATAAGTGAAATGGGGAACAGTTAGGGGTAATTAAAAATTACTTCTATACGAAGAATGACCAGAGTTTTTGAACTCTGAAAAGAGTTGGGGGAAAGTGAGGTAGGGTAGAAGTCTCTGAAACCCTGAACATAATGGAGAAAGTGAGTACAAAATGAGTATTGCTGTTTCTTCCCAAACAAAGACTAGCAGACCTCAAGTTAAGCTTATAAGAGATGTGGATCAGAACAAAGAGCAGGTGTGTTGTACTTCACGTCATCCTAAATTATGAGGTAATGCAGAAAAGAGAAAGTCAAATTCTGAAAGTAGAGAGACTTGGCAATATGTCTGAAAAGTGTCTTGCATCTCCTTTTACATATTCCTGTTTTCCTGTAGTTCCTAAGTTGCTTGGCTGAGAGTACATATTTTCTTGACTCAGTGTTTCTCCTTAAGAATGACAGTTTTTCTCTGCATACACTTAAACTTTGAAAGTGAACAGGTAAGCCAATTTTTCAGTAACTTGATTCCTTAAGAGTTTAATGAGATGTAAAAAAGTGGGTTGTTTTTTTTTTTTGAGAGGACACATTGATTCTAGATAACCTGCCTCCAAGGATAAAATCATAAGGTGACAGAATACATCTGGAGTATGTTGAGATTTAGGGAAGTTGTAGTCTCTGTTTCCAAGATGTAAGAGGAGGTGATCTGAATTCCTAGCATTCCTTAGGTTGGCAGGGTTACATGCCACACCTGTAAACAGTAATTCTGAGCACTTACACCACAAACTAGAAGTGGAAAGACACCCCTCAAAAGATGCACTCATTTATTGGTTTGGTTTTGTTTAGTGTTTTGGGGTTGGGTTTTTTTTTTCTAAAAATTATTATTACTTTGGTTTTGTTTTTTTGGTGGGTTTTTGTTTGGTTTTGCTTGTTTGGGGTTGTTTTTTGTTTTTTTGGGGGGGGAAGGTTTGCTGTTGTTTTGGGTTATTTTTGATGGAATAGAAGCAGTTTTGGCTTCCTGTGCTAGTGGTTAATTGTCTTTTCAGATGCTAACCTGTTGGAGAGAATCTTTAAGTTTTCAGAAGCACTTTTAGATAATCATGATTGAAAGTACTTAATCTCTGGATGCTTGCCTTTGAGTAGTAGTTTGCTAATATTTGTTTTGTTTCAGTCTTGACAAAGGAAATGAATCTTTAAAGTATTTTGACTAATGTTTTGAATTCTTCTGGTTTTAGGAACTGATATTGCTGCTGGAGAGGAGGTTGCCATTAAGTTGGAATGTGTGAAAACTAAACATCCTCAGCTTCACATCGAGAGTAAAATCTACAAAATGATGCAGGGTGGAGGCAAGCAAGTTATTTTCCTTCTTCAGAGCTTTAACTGATTTTATAGCTTTGATTTATCTGCCACCAGGAAGTGTTTAATAATTAAGATCTCTTTTAGCACATAAGGAGAAGGTAGGATAGGTTGCCAGGTGGGTGAAGCAGTACCTCAGTTTTTTTGCAAGCAATGTAGGGTAGCAGTTCCAAATCCATGGCTGTCAGATTTTATGATAACTATTAAAATCCTTCACTGTTGCTCATGGTCCCCGAATATTTTAAAACATTAAAACCTCAAGCAGTGTGGAACAAAGTTTGGTCCTGTTTGGCAGTACACTAGTTGACTTTTGTTTCTCATGGGTCAGTAAAAGATAGTAACCACTGTTCTGGACTGTTTAACCTGACTTGCTTATTATAGCAGCTCAATGATAAACTTGGCAAGTTCAGATTAATTTTTGTTATATATGTTAGCATTCTTTCTTCTGAGTTAAAAATACTTCCTTGCTACAGGAATTGTAAGACAAAATAGCATTAGTAGAGAACAAGAGTGAAGCAACTTCATAACTATGGCATGATACTCCACTAGGATAACTCACTGGTATATTTTGAAGTTCTGTAAATGTATATCCCATGTAGTTCTGGGATATAAACTTGGTGTAATTAAGTTTTGCTTTTATTTCGTAGTCACTTGAATTCTTCCTAAATGAGGCCATATTTTGCATAAAGACTACATTCCACACTGTATTTCTCAAATGCAAAGTACAGTAATCATACATGTAGAAATGGATGATAATGTGTATTTGCATTTAGTTAACTTTTTAATTCCTGCTTCATGCCGTTGCCACCTGCTTGTAATCTGAATAGCCTTCACAGAGTAAAATGCTTCTTTTATGGGCTTACTAAAGCCATGATGGTGGGTTCTTTCTGAGGATGGATGCTTTGGAGACAGGTAGAAGAAGGTTACGTTTCCTTCTGAATAAGGATTTCTCTGTGAAGGGAATTTGGGAAAAATAATTCATATCAAGTAAACAGAGTTTCACATGAGTGAATTGTACCATTTCACTTCCAAAATACATAAAATTAACTCAAAGTGAGTGGATTTGGAATTCTGAATAAGGCTGCCTACATGCAGGTTTAATTTGGAATGTTTGACCAATTCTGCAGTTTTGCAGTTACCAGTAACGTTAGCCCATAAATGCAATTAGTCCATAAAGCAGGGCTAATTTTACCCCTCTCAAGCTGAATGTATAACACATCTCAAGCAATGCTGCTTGGTAGAGATTCACCAAACAGCAAATACATTGGAACTGAAGGAAAGTCAAAGTGTATAGAGCAAAGGTGAAAATTCATTGCAAATTGAAATGGAAGGGAAAGGTATTATACAGTGATCTTGTGAGCTTTGAAACTAAGCAGTTAATTTCTAAGGCCTTCTTCAGTGATAATATTTAGTGTTTTGTCAGTGTGGGTTTTTTCAGATTTCTAATTTGCTTTTTATTGCCATCTTTGAGACTACATGAGTAGTAATACTTGTAAAATGCTTATGGTTCAAATCCAGAGAAAATGTTAAGTACTTTCAATTTACAAGCTAAGCACAAAGACTGAGGGCTTTCCAGGGAAGGGGAAAAAGGCTAATTTTAGATCTTTGTTGCTATAATTTTCATTGTTTTTGCTGTGAAATTATTAAACCATTTATTTTGTAATGGCTGAAGGTAGCATAAAATGTTAAGCCTCCACGTAAATACAAACATTCACAGCAGTGACCCTCCTACAATTCATCTTAAGAGCCTTGAAGATGTGTGCATGGATTGTATGAATCAAATTGTTATACAGTTTCCTTTTTTCTAGTGGGCATTCCCACAATTAAGTGGTGTGGAGCTGAAGGGGACTACAACGTAATGGTGATGGAGCTGTTGGGACCGAGTCTTGAAGATCTCTTCAATTTTTGTTCAAGAAAATTTAGTCTCAAGACAGTTCTATTACTTGCTGACCAAATGGTAGGAAGCTGCTTTGTTGATCTTGGTGGTACAGTGTGGTGGGATATTACAGTTTCTTCAGATCACAACCAACTATGTTTTGTTTCTGTAATTAGAGGCGAATAGGCTGTATCATTAGAGAAGAGACTCAAAATTAGTTTTGTTTCTGTAAATATAAAGTGCCCCATCATATGTAATTGCATTACAAGTCTTAATTGATTTTTAAAAAATGACCTGCACTGTTTGCAAACCAGGTGTTTTCATTGCTCAACCACAAATTCCCAAAACAAATTTTTGGAAACAAATGTGAAACAGACACAGTGAGAAAGCTAGAGAGAAGGTTTATCTGTTGTCTTCTAAATTAGGTTCTCTTTAATGCTCTTACATTTTACAATAAAAGGTTTATTTACCTCTTACCATTAAGACAGTGTTTCTAGTGTTTTTAAGAGAAAAAAAGTATATGCCCGGTCTCTTGACAATGATTTTTATTTTTTTTATTCCCCCCCCGCCTTCATTTAGATTAGTCGAATTGAATATATTCACTCCAAGAACTTCATCCACAGAGACGTGAAGCCAGATAACTTCTTAATGGGCCTGGGGAAGAAAGGCAATCTTGTCTACATAATAGACTTTGGACTAGCAAAGAAGTATCGAGATGCTCGAACCCACCAACATATTCCATATCGTGAAAATAAAAACTTAACAGGAACTGCTCGTTATGCGTCCATCAACACACATCTTGGAATTGGTGAGCTGGGGAAAGCAATAAATAGAAACTTTAAAAATGTCAATGCACGTAATTTTACTGCAAGTAGAAGTTGCTTAATGGAGGCATAGAAGAAAGTCCCTATTTCTGGCACTAGCAGTGTAGCATGCTTGGCCTTGTATCTCTTGGTTGGGTGGGATTTGGTCAGTTTGTAATCCATAGGAATTCACACTTTTTTTAATAACCGTGAGGGTTTTTCTTGTACTGATAGGCTATTTAATAATGATAGACTTTTTAATACAAGCCTATCTTGTACTGATAGGCTTTTTTTAACAACTGTGAGGGTTTTTCTTGTACTGATAATGCTTTTTCTTGTACTGGATGAGTTTATCACGGGCATAGTTTTTTCTAAGAGTTTTTATGACAGTCTTGTTGCGCAGTCTTGCATTTCCAGTAGAAAATGAAACCTAATGAGTCCACTTTTTTATGCTGTTGTAGAGCAATCTCGCAGAGATGACTTGGAGTCCTTGGGCTATGTACTGATGTATTTTAACCTGGGCTCCCTCCCCTGGCAGGGACTGAAAGCAGCAACAAAGAGGCAGAAATACGAACGTATCAGTGAAAAGAAAATGTCTACACCCATTGAGGTTTTGTGTAAAGGATATCCTTGTAAGTTACTCTTTTGTGGCACTAGGCCTACATGTTTATGTTTTAGCAGTATTTCTTCTTTATATTGAATTCTACCTATCTTTTTTTACTTCTCTCTTCTCCCCCCACACTTCTTTTTGTTCCCCTCCCTTCACGATTGGGTACATCTGTGATAAAGACTCTGTTTTTGAGACCTTGATCTTTGTGTTCCTGTACCATTTCTAATTATCCATTGTCTGAATGATTAGTAAACAGTCATCGTAGTGCCCTCAAGTGGAAAGGTGCTTGATGCATCTGAGTTGTGCTGTATTGTGTGCATGCGTCTGGGCTGACTGGGTAACTCTGATAAATAACTTTATTTCTTCATATGCAAGGGTACTGTTTCTTGGCTGAATCAGATCGTATGGTCAGATACACCTCTTACCTGTTTCAGTTGTTGCACTTGGGAAGGTTCATCCAGGTTGGCCTGTTGATGGTCAGCATCTGACAGAGACATAAGAAACCCTCCTATATCCTAGTATCATGACTAAAAGCTGTTCTGTTTCTCAGATTTGGTACTAATGAGTATGCATTTTTGAGCCCTGCAAAATGGTACTTGAATCTGTTTTAAAGCTTCATAACATTAGCTGCCATCAGAAAATACTGCTCATCTTTCATGAGAGTTCCATCTTTCTTCTTTCCACACTCTTGGCTCTGGCAGCTACGTACAATAACAAGAGTATTATTAGGGTTGTATGAAAACTTACTGTCTTCAGTCTGTTGCAAGTGTTTTTTAACTATGTTTTTCCACTGGGGTTAACAAGCAAGACAAGACTCATCAACTTTTCTTGGTTGGTTTATTAAAATTTCTTTCTTAACGTTGTTTATTAATATATTATTTCAGCTGGAAAGACTTGAAATCAAAAACCAGTATTTTGATACTGCTATTATATTTGGTGCATTGAATTGACAATATTAATGTTTTTGCTGTGTAACTAATATTTTGTGTGCCATATAAAAACAGGCATTGCAAATCTAAAATTGTAGCCTGACACAAATGGGAAATTTGTATGGGTCCACTAGTTTCTGTGCGTTTTGTGAGGTAGAAGATATGAATGTGTATGTGATTTAATAACAGGAATGCTCTTCTGTGTCACACAATAAATGGCGTTTAAATGTATTCAAAGAAAGGCAAAAAAACCTCTTTGCTCAGCTGTACTTTTAAACCTGTGTATGTGTCCACTTCACCCCCTGCCAACTGTCAGTTAAATAACTCTGATATTGGGTCCTCTCTGCTGTCCTCTGACATCTTTGCCTGCTCTGTGACAGACAAATAATTTCCTTTGCAGGGTTGATTTAATAGATGGGCTATAGAGTTGCCTTCAAGAGATTTCTAGTCTTACGTCATTATTATTTTTCTTATGTTTAGGAGATTCCCTTTTTGCTGGGGTTGTAATGGGTTTTGTTTTGTGATTCAGAATTTAAAAAAGCAAATGTGGAGCTGAAGGAAAAACCCAGACTTTCTTTTATTACAGCTGAATTTGCCACATACTTGAATTTCTGCCGTTCTTTGCGTTTTGATGACAAACCGGACTATTCCTATCTAAGGCAACTATTCAGAAACCTCTTCCACCGACAGGGGTTCTCCTATGACTATGTGTTTGACTGGAACATGCTGAAATTTGTGAGTAGCTAACATAACTTTCTAAATTTATTCTTTCTTTTTTTTTTGTAATATATATATTTATTTTTTCTACTACACTGTCAATTTTGAGTATCTTGACTGATACTGTAAGATTGTCTTGCCTTTTTCCTCCCAGAAGCTTTATTGTCTAGGAGAAAAGATCAGGAAATGAGGAAAGGCAGGAGATACAAGAGCTATGAGATGGGGGTTGAATGACAACTAAGTTGGAGTTACAGGGATTTAAATGTGTAAGTCTTCTGAGATACTTCCCTGGGGGCAGTCACCAGGCCAGGCTGCAGAATTAGTATTTTCTCTTCCCTTGATCTTGAGCATGGGTCATTTGCAACTGCTGAGGAGGTGTCCAGTTGTGGTAAGATACGGTAAGTATCTTACTGTAAGTATGTATGTACATTAGCATTTTGAAGACTTTGTCAGCAGATGTATGAACAAAATTTAGAATTTATGGCAGGTCTCAAGAAATTTTACCAAAATAATTAGTGACCTAACTTAATAAACTTAGTGGATTGTGCAGTTATTTTCAGTGTTTTTGTCTGAATATATAGTTGTAAGTTCAGTAATTCCCCAAGTTGTTCACTAGTGTCAACCCATAGGGGGCAAGCAGAGCGGCTGAAGATTCTGAACGTGAAAGGCGAGAACGAGAGGAAAGATTGAGACATACACGAAATCCAGCTGTGCGTGGAATACCCTCCACTGCTTCTGGCAGGCTGAGAGGAGCGCAAGATGTAGCTCCTCCTACTCCTCTTACCCCAACTTCACATGCTGGTAAGGAAGCAAATACCTGGATAGATGCATCTTGTAGACTTGTAATTTGCAGTTTGTTCCTGGTCATTGGAAATTCAAAATTAGAGTTACGACACCTGAATGGTATTTGTGTTTGGTCAAGGTTTGGGGGTTTTGTTTGTTTTTCCTTCAGCTTGCTTTTCATTAGGTTGAAGATAATTGTAGGCACTCATTACCTGCCAATTGCTACTCATATTTCTGTGAATGTAAAACAAAAGCCTTGATTTCTCTTGTTTGACTCTGTGGAAGCTTTGTATGCAAACAGGGAAAGTGTAATTTTTCCAGTGCTCATGTTAGCATCCGCCTTTGTGTTGCAAAAATGTAATACAGCTTTTCTCACAGCCAACACCTCTCCTCGGCCAGTATCTGGTATGGAACGAGAAAGGAAAGTGAGTATGAGATTGCATCGCGGTGCCCCAGTCAATATCTCGTCATCTGACTTAACAGGAAGACAAGATACCTCTCGCATGTCAACTTCACAGGTAAAAAAGATTTCTGTGTAGTGGAAGAATGAGAGTAATTTGATAAAATTAACTTGCCAAAAGAACATACCAGCTAATCGGTGTTTTCATACTGATTTTGCAGGTAGGATTTGACTCTTATAAATACTTGACATTTTAACTGAATGTTTGTGGCTGTAGACTACTATGAAGAAAAGAAGATTTTAATTTTTTTTTTAACCTTTGCAGGAATAAGGGTAAAATACTCTAATACAGAGACATTGGTGTATGAGGTGGTGTAAAATCCTAGTGATACAGCATTTTTTACCTTCAATTAAGGTGTTTAGCTCCTTTGCTCACTGAACTTCTTATTCTGTTTCAGCATTGATAAGAGAGATAAGTTGAAGGCAGTTGTGAGTCATGTTTCTAAATCAAGAGAGCGGAAAATATTGATGCAGAATAGACAAGAAGTAGTTGGTGAAGAGCAGGAAAGTGCAAAAGTGAAGAAATGTTGTAGTGCAGTACTGTAATTCAGAGCAGGTAAGAAGCCACATACATGGATGATGAATAGATTGCAGAAGGCTCATTTGAAGATGCAGGAGGATGAATGATAGCGATTCATAGCCATATGCAGCACTAAAATCATCCTCATTGGTCATGGTGACTTAGCAAGATTTTAGGAATACTACTTTTTGAGTTGACATTGACAAAAAAGTGTTTACATGCATTTTTAACTCTTTATGCTACAGTTATAGAAACATTGATAGCTATAGAAAACATTCATTTTTGAGGATATTCACTCAGACTTGTCCTGTGTAGTGTGTTGTCTGGATTTGTACAGCTTACCCTCAGTCTTGACTACAGAATGGGAAATTGCCTGTGCTGCGACATTACTAGAAAAGCATTCTGTTATGAGGACTGGTGCAGTTGCTTAAGAGCTTGTACATCACGCCTCAATACTCTGCTGGAATTCTAACTGCATAATT
The DNA here is from genome assembly GCF_037157495.1 of Lathamus discolor. Classification (NCBI taxonomy): domain Eukaryota; kingdom Metazoa; phylum Chordata; class Aves; order Psittaciformes; family Psittacidae; genus Lathamus; species Lathamus discolor. The sequence goes on along the minus strand of NC_088896.1, from coordinate 13,054,594 downwards.
TTTGCTGTGGACTTATTTTATTCCTCACTGATGGAGTGTACTTATAAAAATTAACTCAGTTCCTTTTGGCTTCATCATGTAATCAGCAAAATTAATTATTTTGGATAGTACGTATGCTTATAAAATCTTACTGCTAGAGGGAATGGTTTTTTAGAGGAAGGCCAGGTGGGCATCCCTCATGAAGACCAAGGGTGAACTGGATTGGAGAAACAATTGCGCTGTAACAAAAGTGTATTTTTTTTCAGCTGAATGAGTTATTTCACCATGTGGCTGCACAAATGTTTGTGCTTGCACAAGGGATTAGCAGTTCAGGAACACAAATAACTGGATGAGAATAGGAGACAGGTGAGGTTTTCTGTATTGGCTTTGGTGGTGATTTTTGTCAGCTTAAATTGTTCACTAAACTAGAATTGTTGCCACCAAGAATTCTCATGTAGAAATATTTTATGGCTGAATTTTGTAAATAGTATGAAAACAAAAAGGGTAGAACTGCACATAGTTACGGATCTTGTCAATATGGATATATACTTGGTAGAAGGATGTAAAGAAGGTACAGCCAGACTCACCCATATCTGGTAAATGGACAATGGACACGAATTGAAATAGAAGAAATTCCATTTAGGCATAAGAAAAACTTTTTTACTGTGAGAGTGGAACAGGTTGCCCTAAGAGGTTGTGGAGTCTCCGTCTTCTGAAATATTTGCAACCCAAATGGACATTGTCCTGAGTGGCCTGCTCTAGTTGACGGTACTTTGAGTAGTGGAATTGGGCTAGATGATCTCCAGGGGTCCCTTTTGACCTCATCTGTTCTGTTCTGGCACTGGGTTCCCCTGAACATTTATTCAAATATAAAGGTGGCTTCCTGGTAAAGTGTGTACACTCAGAGTTTGACTTGCTCTCTGAGCAAATCTCATATGCTTTTTTGTCTCCTGCCAATGAGATAATTAATGGGAGTAACAACAGTAAGTGCAGTTATGTTACTTGACTCTGTTAAGAGAGAGTATACCTTTCTTTTTTTTGCTTTATTACTGACATGTAGCCCATTGTGCATGTGACACTTTTCTAAACATTGTAAGGTATGAGTAATCCAGATGAATTTGCAGATATGTTTTGGTTCTGCCTAACTTGTAAAATGGGAATATCCTGAAACCGTAGGATTGTGAGTAGTCTTTGAATATCTTGGATATCAAGATACATATCTTGATAAATAAATATATGAAAATATGTATCAAGATATATATCTAGATATCAGAGATGTTCAAAGGCTACTCACAATCCATATCAAACATAGATTACTGTGGATATCATTATGGATACACTCATATCCAAGATGTATATCTTGGTTATCAAGATATTCAAAGACTACTTTTAGACTACTTTTTTTTAGTATAATTTCTATACTACTATGTATTATACTACTATATATACTACTATACTTTCTACAAAGTAGTGGTAATGGTAGCCAGTACAGACTGGCTTAATGGCACATTTCCATACCTGCCCTTTTTAACACTGCTCCAAGTATGGGATCACTCGGTTGACTCCTTTACAATGGCAATATCAGCCTAGTTGAGATCTTCTCTGAGTTTGTTAAGATTAATTATTCCTCCTGTGTTGTCTTCCTTTAGTTCTTACCAAGGTGGTGATCCACTGCTGGTCTCCACTCATGGTGACTAACAATGTACAACTGTAGTATAATTTAAAGAGCTTTCCATGGGCTTCTTGGATTTGGAAAGCAAGGGAGATTTACTTAGACTTTACCTTCTAACACTTACCCTTGAGCTCATTGGAGATGATTCACTTTTCATTTTCTCAGTTCTTGCTTACTCTGTAGTCGGTAAGATGGCTCAAATAAGTTTTCATAGTTTACACTCATACTATCTTCATAACATTATTTCTTCCACGATCTAAATATATCCTTGGATATTAACCAAGTTACCAATTAAAGCTGTGGGTTTCTGATTATCGTTATAGCTTATTCTTAGTCAGGAAAACCTAAAGTATCCAACTTGCATGGCAAGGTTATTAAGGAAAATTTTGATTGGTGAGGTGTAAGAATATAGAAAATCATCCATGCCACTTCTTATGAGGGGAACTGTAAAGAGCACCAGCTGTCCATGCCCATTCCAAGTGTGTTAGTTTCCTTTGTAAGTCTTAAATAAACATGCTACCACTGTTTCTTGTTTTTTATTTATTTAGTTTTATGTGAATGCCTTGGTTTGGTAAGGCGACATTGCATCTGTAATGTCCACCTCATTATATAGAGGAAGGGCTACTGCTTGTTAAACTGTGGGCAATGGAATGTGCAGAGGTTGCTTAAAATAATGGAAGCTGCTTACCGCTAAGTAGAGTTCTTCAAGATTACTCCACATTCTTATCTTTATTTTTAACAAAATGAGTTCTCATCAGTTTGGACTGAAACTGAAGACTAAGGCAGGGGATGTAGTTAATATAAAAAATCTCTCTTATGGTCTTATAGGTCTTCTCAGAGAAACTTAACACTCACAGAAAAACTATGATTGGTAAGGATAGCAAAGTAGGTGTCATGTATATTCCCTACCTCCAAGGTATTGTCCATGTAGTAGCTAAGTCATTCTCATTAGAAGGACTAGCACATTGTAACACTAAGTAACAAATGTTTATTGGAGTAACGGCTAGCAACAAAATGATCTGTCAATGTGTTACGTGTTTTTAATGAAGTTACAGAAATCCTGTCACACATCATTCAGTATTTTTCTTGATGTGGAAGCAGATGCAGTAGCTAAAAGCCTGCAAGTTGTGAGATGTTTGACAGTGAGAAATGTTAGTGCGAGTTGAGCAGTCAGGTAAAGCCTCTTCAAATAAAATGTATTCTAGTTCACATTACTCCAAAACCTAATTAGGATGGAGTGGAGTCCCCTGTCTTATACATGAAAACTGTGTCTGTGGTAACTGGTGACTGAGGAGGCTTTAGGTGTAATGTTGGAGAGCTTAGTGTGATGTCATGATGACAAGGCATAATTTCATCCTTAAATCTATGTATGATACAATAATAAACAGAAATAGGTTATTTTGTCATTAATGAGACAGGTTCTGGAATATTATACTTAGTTCAGTCCTCAGTATCTTAAATTGTTGGAAAACCATAAGAATCACAGAGAAGAGCCAAAAAAATTGAGCTTGGGAAAACAGATTGTTCAAGAACAGAGTTTCAAGTCAGCATCTTCAGTTTGTCTGAAAGGCAAGAGATAATCTTGAGTTAGTTGGTGTAGTATTTTAGAGAATGATTTTAACATGAGCTGACATTTATGCAGAAAACGTGAAGAACCTATTGCTTAATATTAAAACCACTCATATTTAAAGAAAGGTGAATCAGAGGTCCAATTGAAGGCAGTTACCACAGAAACAGCTTCTAAAAGCAGATCGTCTTTGCCTTTGCATTAAAACTGGATTCATTTCTAGGTGTCATTCAGGTCTAAAGTGAGCCCAAATTACAAGTTTCTGTGTAGTGAAGAGTTGTCATCTGTGCTGATCAGAAAATCATACCTGTCGCTAAAAGAGCCTTCTGCTCTTAAGCTCTTTGAGTGGATTGTTCACTAATTCTCCTTTACATAGTCAGTCTTTAAGCATTAAGAAATGTGGTAAAGGAGGTTGTGAGTATTCCAGTAAACACTGCTTTGTATCAGTTCCGTTGGTCCATATTGCATAGACTGCATCTCAAAAGCAGTGATCAAATCTGTGCATAGTTCCTACTGGTAATAGAAGTATTCTGTCCCTAGTTAGAAGAAAAGATGGGGATGCTGCACAAAGAAGTATTTGATTAAGTCTCCTTGACAGGAGAAGTTTTTAGAAGACTGTAGCCAACACTGGCATTGAACAACTTAAGTGTTGTGCTGCTTCCCTGGGGAAGAAGCAGCATGCTTCCAAGGCCTCTGCATCTTCCATCTCCTCATGAGCAAATCTTTCTCCAGATATCCATCTTAATAGGCATCTTATTCTGCGTTGTTCTTCTGTCAGCTTTCTTTGAGGAATAATAATTTGTTCCTTTTGCATATCTCTTAATATGATAGAAATTACTTACAGAAGTCTGAAATCAGAGCTTCTAAAAACATTACATTTGCTACTGGAAGTTTAGGTTGGTTATTTGTTAGACATTTTTATATATTGGGACAGTGGAACTGTTACAAATTGCTGTCTTTTCCCCTACCTCAGAATAGCATTCCTTTCGAACACCATGGCAAGTAGCTGCTCGTCTCCTTTCGTTGGAAGGCAGCACTGGGTGAGTGCTTCTCATTAGACACCAAAATTTTGGATGGGTGGGGGAGAAAAAAAAATGTTGGAAACATCCAACTTTGCTTCTTCTTCTCCTCACATTTTCTCATAGTTAAACACGTGCCTTCTGGTCAGATGCTTGATGGAGCACTGGTTTTTCTCTAACTTAAAAGTAAACGTCTTTCCAAAAGTTGAATTATTGCTGCTGTTCCACTTGGACTTTTTGGCAGAATTGACAAAAATAGTGACTTAAAAAGTCCCTAAAATTGTCAAGCAGCAACAATAAAATAAATTAACTGGGTCTAAAGTTTTGCTGTTTGAAAATTACGTCTTTCCAGGAATGTTCATGCAGCAATATGTAATCCATTCAAAAACAGATCTGCTTCAAAACAAACCAAAATACTTACATGAAGACTTAATTAACTCTGTTACTCAAATGAGGCTCTGTCTTGTCATGAATGGAATGTTCTACTGCAGATGTATCCACTTTTCACTGTTTTATATTCTTCTCTATTCCTTATGAGCTGTCATTTAAAAAATACTCAATTTGTTTTTTTAAGATGTTCACATACTAGTAAGAGTGGTTTGAACATGAACAGCTCCAAGGTAGACAGACATATTTAAAAATCCTTTCCACTTGTCAGTGCAGTAGAAGTTTCTGCCTTTCTGTGTGCAGCCTTTGGCTTTTTAGTCTGCTCTGCTTTTGGCAATAACAGGTTTCATCAGGGAAATAGCAAGTTTCAGTTGGAATCTGAACCTTAATGGTTGAAGGATGCTTTCTTAAGTATTTCAGGAGCTATGTTGCTTTGCTTCTCATTAAAAGGCTGAGATTTTTCTGTTTCTTAATAAATTCTGTCTGCCGCCTCACTTTCTCTGTAGAGCCTAAGCTTGCGCTAATCCTGTATCTCTAGCTGGTGAAGAATCCTGCTATTCGTCTTCACTTTTTTCCTCCTGCTTTGTGTGCTTGGCTGACTGTGGACAAGCTGCTTTGCAAACAGATTGTAACATTAAAAAGATCCAACTGTAAATGGCAGCTTCACAACTGAAAGTCAAATTATTAGACCTTAGTCAAAAATTAAAAGGGAAAAAATAAAAGCAAATGTAAAGCTTTGCATTGGAAAGCTTGTTTTTGAGAGACGTGAGGATTCCAGTCTGCTCAGGGTTGTGTCTGCACTGGTTGGCCTTTACTGTATGTCTTACTATTTGCAGCTGTTTGTAACTGAAATTAATGCTGAATACTGGTTTGGCTACTGAGATGTTTCTGGCTTCTTAAAATGCAGCAATGTGTGGTTGGTTTTCACTTTCACAGTGAAAGTATCTTTCAAATAATGTTACACTGTTGCTAAAATAGGTCAAGCCATGGAAATTAACGAAGTGTCTTTTAATACAATGTCCCATGGAAAAAGAAAAGCCATTGAAAATCTTTGAAGTTGGGGTTTTGTGTGTTTTGTTTTTTATGGTGGAGATTTTTGGCTTTGTTTTGTTTTGTTTTGTGGGGTTTTTTGTTGTTGGTTTTGTTTTGTTTTACTGGAATTTTTTCCTCCTAAAACTGAGTTATTCACTGAGTCTGTTTTACACATTGGTAGTGTTTTCATATGGTTTGTTCTTACTTCTGTGCACATTTATGCTCTGTTTACTTCAAAATGTACCTTCTGTCTGGAAAGATGAATTTTCCATGTTAACTTCTAATAAAGGATGGAAATGCAGGGAACTTCATGTAGCTGTGGTGGGTGTGAAACATTGTTTTGCTCATTGGATTTTAAATTTATGTGCTTACTTTTGGCAATTAATTATTTAAAAGTACACTGAGAACCACTTATATGTTAACTGGAAGGATATGTGCTGATGTTGTCTTGTTTTTTGGCTTTGGTAGATTCCTGCTCGGGTAACTACCAGTGTTCTCCAGTCTGCTGTGCACCGATGAAAATTAATTTTGCCATGGAGGGCAGACAATGCATGGCTGATCTCCTATGTTACCAATGGCTTTACTAGCAAAAATACCCTAAACTAGAGTGGAAACGTTACAATTGGAGTTCCCCATGTGACTTAAAAGGCACTTGGAGGAACATAGACAGGCTCCAGCAGCTGCCATTGCAGGACGCTTTTGCCAGAAACCCAGTGACCTTAAGAGAACCCTGTGGTAACAGGGCTGGAAAAGAAAGATGGTTTACAAAGTTGACCGCCTGTTATCGGATGGCCATTTCAGTTTTCCTTCCACAGGCGACAGACTTTACCCCCTTTGTATTATTCTACTGTAACTATAAATCTTTTGCTTGGTTTAAAAGGGTTTTTTGTATAATTTTGCTAAAATTATTGGCTTAATTCTCTGTAAAGAACTCCTTGCTTTGGTCTGATTTAAAGATGTAGAATATAAACAAACCTAAATTAAAGATGATGACTTGAAATTTCTTGTTTAAAAAAAAAAATTAGTCTGGCAGGGAACTTGTAAATGAATCAAAACTATGTGACTTTATTTAAACTGTTTGCTTGTTTCTGTGGTCCCATTCTGACTAAGAAGGTTATCTCATGAAAACTTAAAAACTGTTAGAATTTTACTTTGCTGTTTGCTGTCTTCATTCACACTTAGCATTTAGCTTCCGTGTTACCCAAAGGAATTTTTAAGTATTCGTTCCTTTTCATAAAAGAGAACTAAATACCCTGCAGAAGAGTCTTAAGTATAGTAGAGATGGTAATAATGGAGGTTTGGGGAGGGAGCGTTTGGGGGTTGTTCTGCTTTGTTGGGGTTTTGTTTGTTTGGGGTTTTTTTACAGTATAGGAAGGACAAAGTGAAAAACTGGCATTTGAGGGATTTAGAATTTGAAAGCTTGTCCAGTGTCTCTGCTTATTTTGGGTAAATGGATAGTTTCAGACTTGGTTTTTACTGGTAAATTTTGCTTCCTGCACTCAGGCTGGCTAGCTTGGAGGGTATTGCAATTCAAAAATAAATGTTGATACTGAGTCTTTGGTGAATTTGCACTTTTCATTCTTCATCTACATCTTTAAAAATAAATAAATAGTTTCAGGCCTTCTGTTTTCATGCCAAGACTCAAAAGATAAATTATTTTTAAAAAGCAAACAAACAAAGCAAACCATTCTTGCTGTGAAATCCTGAGAATTTTTGCAATTCAGATGCATGCCATATTTAATTCTCAACTGTATTCAGCCTGAGTATACCCTGAATCATTAGCTAGGAAGGAATGATTCAAGATGCTTAGGTAATCAAAAAAACTGTTGCAGGTGTTGTTAGCACCTGTTGCTTATGGGATGTGGGAGATTATTCATACGGTTTATTGCTGTAAATGGTCTCATAAAATACACCTGAAACAGTCTCATAAAAGTAGGTATTCTGTCGTCAAAGAACTTGAATCAGTATCAGAAGTACTGTTTATATGACTGTGACTGAAGTAATGAGAAGTTCCAGGTTGGAAATGAAAGTATATATGGAGCTTTTGTTTGAACAGCTAGGGTATTTTGAAGGGGAGCAGGAGGGGGGAACAAACCCCAAAACCAAAGCAAATGAAAATATTTTTTGTAAGGCCTGTTGGTCTTCAAATTTTATGATGAGTAGTTTTTATTGTTTTGGTGTTTACAAATTCTTTTCTGCCCCTCTCAAAAGTCCACGTTAAGTATTAGTAACATCAGCTACTCGTGTATATTCTGGGTGTGACTCAGGAAACCTGTGTTTGGGGAGAGTATAATGGAAAAGCTTAAGAGTTTGATCCATGGATAAGTTTGCGTGAGGTATTTCCTCAGTTATTATAAACTTCAATATTCTAGGCATGTGCACTACCATTTGGACAGTTTTACACTTCACTGTGCTTTCTTTGTAAATATCTGTGGTCTATAATGTACCGTTAGAGGGACTTACAAAGGCAGCCTCTTTATTCTCTCTGTATCTAGAACATTAGATTGCTGTACTATACTTAATAGTTGACTGCAGACTTCTAGAACTGTACTCACTTGTGGGCAATTTTTGTCCTTCGTAATAGTTAAATTTCATCATGCAGAAAATAGTTAGACTGTCTATATAAATCTGTGTATTGGAAACCAGTATCTGGGAATACTTCATTTGTACTACCACTGTATTTGTGTACTTTAACAATTGTGTAAATACATTCGTAACAACTTCTGTTCTTCCTGTGTGTAACTTACTTACAATGAATCCTTACTCTTTGCTTGGTGTAACTTCTTTCTTCTTTCTTTTTTTTAAGGGGTTTCTCTAGCTACAGAGAGCACTGTCGGTTGCAAACTTTTGAAGACATAGTTGTGGTACTAAGCCTTTCACCGAAGGATTTTGGTAGTCGTGGTCAGAAAACAGCAGTTAGGGTATACAGGAAGAAAGAGAAGGCATTCATTGCTTTGCTCACAGAAAGGATGTCTTTTGTCTCTTTAAAGGTAAATGTTTTTGTTTGGATATTGCTTCCTTTCCAGAAGTCTTTTTCACAAACACTTCTCTTACAAAGTAATACACTGTATTGATAGGAAATACAGTCTCGTGGTTTAAGCCCCGGACATACAGGACGAGACTTGCTATCGAGACTTGATCAATTACAGGAGCTAGGATAAAACCAAGAAAAATAGTGAGCTCTACCCACAGTGCCCTCTATAATAAAAGTCCTAGCTTTTGCTATGTAATTCTCAAAAGTCTGTTCAGAATCTGAGGGAAAATGTACCTTCAGGAGTTCTCTGTTTGATTAGCATGCCTTTAGAAGTTGGAAGGATATTTAATTTATTCTCAGAGTTTTCATTTAGAACTGGCTGTGTGCTTTTATGTGGAAAACTTCCTGTGCTGCTGTTTTACACAATCTTGATGGTTACAGAGTCCCTGAACTCTTTGTGATGATAGAAGTACCTTGAAAACAAATGAAAGTAAATCCTACGATGAGAGAGATACTAAGTAAAAGCATTTAAGGAGTCCGTATATGCCATGTTAACTTAATGAAAAGACTCGGAATCTCCCTTGGAGGAAAGCACGTATAACTCAGAGGCATTTCATTCTTCCTTCTCCAGTGGGGAAAAATAGCATAGGCACAACTATTTGTTGTCTTCTTTTCCCCATGTTCCAGACCTCTTGAGTGGCAGCTCCACCATAAAGTCTGTCAAAGGCAACACTTTAGGAAAATCAATTTCCCAACAAGAATCCTTACGATGGATTTACAGATTTAAGTAGATCATCAGCTAAAGCATACATGTTCATTTCAAGAATATCTTTTTCTTTGTAAAAGAATTAAATAGAAGGTAATTATTTTGTTCTTTACCTTTTGCTTTACAAGTGCAGCAGTTCGTGTTTGTAAAACACTAAGTGAAAACAAGCAACACTGCTGTTCAAGGGTTTTCTAATAGTGCTGAGCCATCTGGTCAGACATCTAGATTTAATCCAATTGGGAGGAAATGTAATACACTATGTACTTAAAGTAGCTTCTAAAGTTCACTGGGTGAGAAAAGTTAATAATAAAAAAAGTTTTGCTGTTAACAGTACACTTCCCTCTGGTTCATTCAGGTGGCAATTACTAGCATTACATTTGTATGTCTACATTTAAGTGATTGTATGAACCTGAATTGTATGGACTGTTTGCATTGTTCAGTAGTTTTGTACCAGCAGAGTGCTCAGAAGCCTGATCTTCAGTAAGAATCTGTTCCACAGCAAAATCTTACTAACTTTTATCAGGACATATTTGCACAGGAGTAACAACTTTATGACTTCTTCTCAGACATTGGAGTTGGGGTTTTTTTCCTGCTGTATCTTAAAATTGGTTCTTTTGATAAAACCATTGCATACTGCAAGCAGAAAGACAACAGAAAATTAGATGAGATCTGTATTTACAGAATCTACAAAAATATGCAGTCTACAAAAATAATTTGTTCTTTATTAACCTCATTTTGGGGAAATTCTTGCCTTAAGGTGCATATGTAAGATCTATGTCTGAAAATTATAAGTGTAAAGGACAAAGCAGAGTGGGAAAAGGAAAAAGTGTGCATATCATCCTAAAGGGTTATGCCCTAGTTTACTGTGTCTTCGCTGTAACCAATCCAGGATAATTGAGGTGGGGCGAGATGAGATATGGAACAAAACAGCAATTCATTTGGTACATTATGCATTAGGAAGAAAATGTCTAGTCCTGATCACAACCAGACAAAACATTTGGTTTACTTACAGTTGCTTCAAAACTGCAAGCCTCACAGGCACAAAGGCAGTGCAGAGCTGCTGGCATTTCCCATTATCCTTAAGGAAAGGATAAAGCAGTGATTCACAGTATTTCAAGGCCATGTACAGATTTTTTCTTAAAAGAAGGACCCCAAACAGCAAGTGCTTCTTTGCACTCACTGCTGACAATTTGTATTTTATCTAATGTCAGCCCCCTGACATTTTCCAGCAAGACTGAAAAGTCTTGCTATTTAAGACTTTTAAATGCTAAAATCTAGATCTGCTTCTTCATTGGATTCCGTTTCCCACTGAAAGGCCTTAGATTGCTGAAGCAGTAGTAGATTAAGAGTCAGAAGAGCAAGAGCTACCCCTCATTTCTTACTGCTCCGAAGCATTCATCTAGGGATAGTGAGAAAAGTTGGCAGCTGGCATGTTGCAGATGATGGGGCAGGTACTGAGATCAGTCAAGGAACAAACAACATATAACTAGAGGTAAGTAGCTTTTTTACTCTGTCTGCCTTTAACTTTCCATACTTTCTTGGACAAATGCAGGACAGCTGATCTCACAGACTGTCACTTGCAAGATACTTTTAAGAGCCCTAACTTTTACAGTAAATATTCCCTTTTTCCTGCTGTAACAAAGATGGGCTCTATTGCAGCAGCATTGAGAAGGCTGGTGAAATAATATATGACAAAGCTGTTGCTTCTTATATGCAGTGACTCTGCTATTGTTAGAATTGTTTGCTTCTCAAATACTGGTGCGTAACCTTCCTGTAAAAAGTCCAGCAGTAACGAAGAGCTGTGCAACTTGGGTCGTGTTCATTTTCCTCCAAAGCCAAATGGCCTGATTCCTTTCTTTCAGACTCAAACAGTACCAGAGGCAAAGATAAAAGTCTTCGGGTTTTCTGTCACAAGGATGTTAACTGCATGCTATTAAATTCTGTCATTTCAATCCCCCCTTAACAGTCATTCCTATAGCAGCATATGGCTTGATCTGGCCAGTGGGATAGCAAAGAATCTGATTACACCTTGAGTTTTGCCAATTTGCATAACAAAATTAATAATGTTTATTCAAATGTTGGATTTTATGTAAATAGATCTATGATCTTTCCCATGTAAATGCACAGAGAAACTTCTGAAACAACCTTAGAGAGATTTCTTCAGAATTTCTCAGCAGAGCTACTTAGAATTAGGCACAAATAGGTATGAGCTGTCTAGATAGCTTCTAGACAGCAAAATGTAGCTCCTGTTCAATTCAAAAGATTGTAATTTTGATTCACTTGAGTGTAGTTCAGTCTTAGCTGGGGTACCATAGGACCCAAAATACACCACCATTAATATATTATTGAAGTGTTTCCTTAGGAGCTTTAAAGTTCTAAAGAGCATCACTTGATGACAAAGACAGCTTGCTGGCAGGTCAATACTCAAAATATTCTGGGATTTATAAGTCATTGCAGTTCGTAACACTTTACCTGCAAAACAAAACCTGGCGTGCTTTTCAGAGGACAAGAACAATAACTTCTACATGGAGCACTGCAACATTAATAGTTATTATTTTAAAATTTATGATCCTTTAAAACAGTCTTCAGGATCATTTACATGAGGAGCCCATTTCCATTTTGGAATTGGCCAAACTATGAGTCACGGTAAAAGCAGTCCCTTGCTCACATTAAATTCTGGCTGCCTGTCAGCTCAGTGTCACTTTATTTTTTCTCTCTGAGCTCTGTATAGCTATTTGAGCATGTGCAGAGGAAGCCAAATTTCCAAATCTGGGTGTTACTTTTTCTAAGCTTATTTTCTCACACCCAGTTTTTTAAAATAAAAAAAAATTTATTCACTGTATTCGCAACAGTTTACTTGAAAAGCATTAAAAAAAATTAAGTACAAATATACACATTACACTGAAGCACATTGACAAGAAACAAAAAGTCATCTCACTTGACAAACTGAATTGTACGCTTAATCCTAAAGACAGCTGTGGTAGAGAGACAGACACACATGCACAAGTTGGTACTTACTGTTGTAAGAGTTTGCATTCTCCTGAAAGCCTTATGTTTTCATTAGGGACTGTAGTGATCAGACATGGGGTAACGAGTTCAAACTTAAACAGGGGAAGTTTGGATTGGATATAAGGAAGAAGTCCTTTACTGTAAGGGTGGTGAGGCACTGGAATGGCTTGCCCAAGGAAGTTGTGAATGTTCCATCTGTGGTGGTGTTCAAGGCCAGGTTGGACACAGCCTTGAGTGGCATGGTTTAGTGTGAGGTGTCCCTGCACATGGCAGTGGCGTTGGAACTAGATGGTCTTAACCCTAACTATTCTATGATTCTGTGATTGCCAACAGAACCAACACTTTTCTTTGGGACGTAATAGAGGTGCATACATGTATATGTTTTGGAATTTGATTGTTAGGGGAATGTTTTCATTTATTTTTGGAGAATGATTTTACATTGTCTAACACACGTTTGGATGGCATTTAATATTAGCAAGCACAAGATCTGTCCAGTCCTTCATACCATACTTTCATAGCATCTCAAGTCTCAGCTTGAGGGAACTGGCTGCTGAAGACTTTCTGTAATGTATTAAAGGACTGGAGAAAAACTTAGTCTAGAGATTGTGATTTTAAAGAGAGCTCAATCACTTTCAGTTCTGCTGAGATCTTCCAGGTTCCAAATAGCTACAGGATGTTTTATATAGAAATTTTTTAAAAGCAAGCTTATTTTTGTATAGGAGGAAGAAGAAATTTTAACTTTGCCTTGCTCATTGTCCAGTAAACAGGCAAACTGTCTCTATTCTACTCTAGCGGGTATTTTGCATGTTTGATAGGTATAGATACATATATATATATATATATGTATATATGTTCATGTACTTATACACCTCTGTATATATTCTCTGTGTGTTACAGGCAGTTGCATACATACCTTCTCCTTGCGCTAGGAAACTAAAGGCCTAAGATCTATCACGAGATCAAACACAACATTTTTTAACCATAAATCCTATAGTACACAATTTATAGAATGCATGAAAATCTAAAAAGCTTTTAAAATTATGCTTAGCCTTTAGACTAAAAGGCTGCTTATTAGTTTTAGAGAAATAATCTGAAAATTATCTTTCAACTGTTTTATTGTATTATACTTGGAAATTTTTGCACTTGTATTTTTCAGTTGCTTCCCTCAAGACTTAGGTTTGTTCCAGCAGTGGTTGTATAATTACCTGCCTTCCCTCTCTTTTTTTTTTTTTTTTTTTTTTCAAATCACAAAATTTTAACCAGGAGAAGGTTGAGCAAAGCTTCATCCAGGCAGATGTTGCATTAAACCATTCTGCTTGCGTCCCCAGGCAGTTAGTGTCTCTTTAGCAATGCTTTATGACTCAGACCATGCATGTCTTCGAAATACATGGAAGAGCACATCTCTCAAACTGCTTTTAAGGGGATGTCAGTGATGTTGAGATTAAAGAAACACTGTACCAAAATACCTGGAGGGGTTTAAAAGCAATGACCTGTGAGTTTACAATAAGCACAATTAAATTCTTAAGGAGCCAGGCTAGTCTTGCCAAGAGAAAGGGTTGCAGCACAATCCTCTTCTCTATGTAACAGGTCCTACCTGGTGTTCCAAGACAGCACTGTGAACCTGAAGACTCGCTGCTTGCCTTTTTTTGGTATGAAGGAGTGAGGTCTGTGATACAGGAACTCAATGTGGCGATGTCCATAGGAGCAGTAGGGTACATGCCTCAGCACAGCTGGGCATGCTGGCCTGCAGTTATCCAGGCTAGTGATCTGGCATGGAGTTTACCATTCCATCAGTATAATCAAAATCCTCCCAAGAAAATAAAGGCAGCTGAACAGAAAGAGGACTAGAGGGCTAGCACACACCTGGATGTCACACATGAATGGGACAGAATGGAAGCAGAGAGCTTAACTGGCTAGAGAACTCAGAAGTACTAAGAGATCTGCATGAGGAGTTTCATTTCTTTCTGTTGATGCTTCTTGTAAATACTGAAAACAGGAAAAGATTTTGTAGCCTCTGTGAAACTGCCTGGCAAATTAAAATCATCCTTATTTCTCATAGTTGATGAAAGAGTCCTCTGATTTGACTGTCTTTCATGCAGTAAGCATCTCCTGCTCCCACAAATAATGCAATCCACTGGTAGGTCTTTCTGTGAACAGCACAAGAGCACTGGCAGTACTACTCAGAATAGTTCATGTTTGAGTTGATGAAGAGAAGTTGCAGAGGCCAATGAGGCACTTTCTGTGAATACCAGATTTACTTCAGAAATTATTTATGGCATCTTGTTGAAATGTGTTTCCCTTGTCTCAGTAACTTCCTCTTCTGCCCCAACCACATAAAATTGTAACGTAACACTTCTTGTTTTCAGCTTCACTGTAAAGGTATTATGTATAGAAAATGAAACGTAGTCTGAAAAGTCAGTATGTTAAGCACAGATTTTTGAGGTATTACAATCTAGCCAATTTGCAGACTGTACAGAAACTTAAAATAGTGCTAAAAGCCAACAGCAAAAGGACAACCATTTAGTTCTATGATAACAGTATAGCATTATCTAGCAAAGAAATCCAGTGACTAAAAACCACAGTAAGACAAAAATGCCTATTTGAAAATCTAAATTCACTTCTGGGGAGGTTTCTACTTTTTGCTTTTTGAAACAGAACAGGGCCTTCACGTTATCATTGGAAGCAGCCTCCAAGGATATCATAAACTGATCTGTGGATTCCATTTTCCTCTTGCGCTTTCGTATGGTGGCCTTCTGGAGCTAGCAGTGTTGTGTTCCAGGTACTGATTTAGTCTTTAGCAAACTGGAGCTAAGTTCTGTAACTAAGTTCTTATAACTAGGACATGGCAGAGTAGTTCCTGCCACTAAATTAATAAAGGGGTTTAAAGTAATGTATTACATGTTATATAAAAATAAAGTTTATTAAGTGCAGCATCCATTTCTTTTTAAAATCACTCAAAAAAAAAAAAAAAACCCACCACATCATAATCCTAACTTTTCAATTTCTGTGCAGTGTTGTCCTAACAATGCAAAACCATTTTAAAGCAACTGCCAGAATGGAAGCTGGAATCTGAGATAGTTCCATTAGGGAATGCTTCATGGTTTTGGCACTTTGTTGGATTTACTGTATGTTTCTGTTAAAATGGTAAACTATCAAACAACTAATAATGTTCATTTTAAAAGGGATACAGGCTTTTAAGGGATTAGGGGCTTCTGGTTTTCAGTTACTAAGTTGAACAATTTTGGCACCTGAAAGCCAATATTCCTTTGCTACCGACGAGAAAACTGACTGTTAGTCTGTTTTGAAGATTATTACTGCAGTCACAAAGCCTAGAGAGCTTTTCATAAGCATGTCTGAAAGGTGGGTTGCAGTAGCATGGTTTTATATAAAAGATTAATTTTTTTGAAAGGGGGGACAGCATATAGAATGCCTTCCTTTTACCTTCCTTTAGAATTCAGGAATTCAGTGTTGTCACAATGAATCTTCCCTTTCTGCTTTCCTTCAAATATGCTGTCACTACCTTGTCTGAGCTGTTTCTTTTTCCCACATACCAGTGTCAGAGAAGATTTAAAGACTGGACAGAAACTCCCATTCTGTTTGTGCAATGAGTAGCAGAACTGACCCTGTTCTTGATTGGTCTTTATGCCGTGTCATATGGTCAACAGTTATATGAAGTTTCCTTAACCAGCGAGAATAGCCCCTTCAACTTCCATAGGTTAAGCAAAAGGACAGGGAAGTAGGGTAAGTGGGCTGGGGTCAACTACCAAAAAAACACTGCCAACATGTTAAAAGATTTTCTGTGTTGCTAGCATTGCACTTTAAAGATGG
The DNA here is from genome assembly GCF_037157495.1 of Lathamus discolor. Classification (NCBI taxonomy): domain Eukaryota; kingdom Metazoa; phylum Chordata; class Aves; order Psittaciformes; family Psittacidae; genus Lathamus; species Lathamus discolor. Next base: position 13,038,361 of record NC_088896.1, on the reverse strand, counting down.
CTAAAGTTTCTAAACAGTCTAGTCCCTTCCTCAAGTCTACCCACTTAATTTATAGGTCATCTGGAAACTTAAACTGTTCCTTTTATATACAAAATGAACACTCTTTGGGAAGATTTTACTAAACCCAGTACCTGTCTTCTCCATGTTACATGTAATACTTTCAGTGCTGCAGGGAAACTACTGAAAACAGTGTATGTAAATGTAGGCTAACTTTGTTTACTTACTGTCTGTTAGGATCAATTTGCTCATTCTATTTTCTTTCGGTACTACTTCAGATTACCACTTTTGTGATCTGCTGAGGACAGTATCTATAATGTGCCTCTCCACGTACAGTATTTCTAGATGATAATTACAAAGATTATAGGTATAGACAAAACTTAGAAATACATTTACATAAAGTAATAGATATTACCAAAATTAAATTAGGGCTGAGCCAATTAATCTAAAAATCTGAAAATGTAACAAATTCAAAACCCTAATGAAGACCTTTTAAGTTCCTGAGATTTTTCTTTGTCTCAAACTCTTTCCCCTTCACAAAGAACACAGGAAGGGAAATTACATTTAGCTGCACAACACAGCAAATTCACTAATACTGTCTGAAAATGTACATGTAATTCCACTTTTCTTTAAAGATAGTCTTTCTATATCTCGTCCAAGTGAGCTGTTTCTGGTGATGCATAGCAAGACTATACGTGTGTTTATAAAAGCTTTTTAGTTTGCATAAAAAGTGTATAACCACAATGTTCCACCTTTTACTGATCAAGCCAGTCTTCCAATAAAAGGTTATCTAGCTAATCAGCTTCCAGAGCCCTGAGGAGCTGACCAGTTTCCAGTTAATCAAGCAGATGGCCCAGCCCTAAACTAGTTCTATTTCTAAAATAAATAGTGTTGAAAATCTTTTGTTTCTAGAAGCTTTGTTGGTTTCCTGTCATGCTTACACACATGTTTCTGGGTTAGTTACAACTTCACCATTTTTTTCAGGCTCATCTTTCAGAAACTGTTCCACTTCAATAGAGTCCACCTTGGCATCTTCAGGAGTTTTGTCTTCAGATTTGTTTAATTCCTCTCTTTCTGCTGCTGCTTCTTTTGTGTGTGGTTCTTCTGATTTTTTCTTAATGCAGAAGAAATTTCCCAAGGCCAGTACAAGTGCTGAGGTGGTAACTTCAATTCCAGCAATAATAAAAACAAACATGTACCTCCCTGTTGCATCCAGGAGTTTTCCTGAAAAAAAATAAAAACAACATTCCAGGTAATTAACAAAAGTGATTATCCTGCAACAAATATTATTCTGCTTTTTTAAACATTTAAATGACTGTCTGGAAGTACCATGATGTCTTTGGTTAAGCAGTAGCAGTCATCTAAACTTGCTATTTAAGCAAGTTTTTTGAAGTAGCATTCTAACAAGTTTATAACAAAATGTTTCTCAATTATCAGTTTAACATTCACTGATATTGTTACATCCCAAAATCCCCAGGCCCTGCTCACACAGAGTCATGCTATTCAACTGGAATAAAACAAGCCTGGCCTTCATATGCAAGAAATGAGACATGCCATGTATTCCAGATCAGAACATGTGCTTCCATGGCTACAGTCCATATCAGCAACTTCCTCTTGCGTCCAATCTCATTTCCCCTCATACACAGGCAGTGTACTGTCTGCTTAAAATATAAATCTTATCTAATAGTCAGTCTGGAGTAAATTGCTGGTTCTGATGCTTTAGGCAAGTCTAACTTTCATAGGACTTGGTGGATATGAAAGAACAGGAGGCAAGATACAAAGGATGTGCATCTCCGAACCTGAAGATCAGAGAACGTAATGTGTAGTACTGTTCACTTCCATTAGGGGTTTTGTCACAATAAAGGTACCCAATACTTTTTAGTGTTTGGCATAAACAGTAAACATTTTGACAGTGAACTGGTGGGGTTTGGGTGGGTTTGGTTTTTGGGTTTTTTTCAGTTCAGGGTCTGTAAAATTTACGTTCTTTGATTAGTAATTAATTTGCAATTTTGAGCTTAAATTAATGAATTTGAGTCTCTTGAAATGTCGCCTTATTCTTGAGGTGTGGGACATGCAAAAGAAGCAGCCTACCTTCCTTAAAACAGTCCCATTTTATAGTTTTCCATGTAAGGGTTGTTGTGCTTTTGTTGGGGGTTTTTTGGGTTGTTTTGTTGTTGGTTTTTTTGGGGGGGGAAGGGGGGATTCCCCTCCTTACATTTTCTTTCCTCTTCCAAATCAGCCGTGGATATAGAAAAATTATCTTACTGCTTTCCAAAGACAATTGACAGGTTTCTTATTCTGAATCCCAACTCCAGAGAGATCTAAACTTCACAAAAGTTAATCAGTGTGTGTGTAAAACTCATATAATATTAGCCATCTACTAGTAAGAGGCCCAGTGTAGGCTTTCAGTGGAGAATGAGCAGCATCTCCAGATGGCAGTTCAACCAATCCTGAAACAGAAGGAAAAGATTTCATCCCAGCCTGTCTTGGACTGAAATAGGTTGTAACTGCAGAAAGTCATTGAAGCATATGCAACACTAGCACAATATGCACTTGTTGAGCGACTAATGTTGTCTTTTTCTCTACTCCCTTATAATACAATTTATGTAAATGGATACAATGCAAATTATTTTGAACTCTGAACTAAATGGAATACTTACCTGCTGATGGTGGACCAATTAGAACAGCCATAGCTTCTGCCAGGAGCACTAAGCCAATAGCACTGGAAAACTTCTGGGTACCCACAATAGCCATGAGAACTTCAAACTGAAGAGCACCTACCATTCCGTAAGAAATGCCAAAGAAAATACAGAACACCACCAAGCCACCGTAATCAACAGACATAGAACCCATGAGATCTGTAAAGCCGTTGAAAATCATAGCAAAACTGAAGAGGTAGACACAGCGTGGTCTAACCCATTTAAGACCAGCTACCATTCCGCAAATAGGCCGAGCAAAGATATCAATGAATCCCAGAATAGTTAGAAGAAAAGCTGCTTTGGTGTCTTGATATCCTAAATCCTTGGCATAACTCACAACGAAAACTGGGGGAACAAAGAGGCCAAGCACCATAATAGAGGCTGCTAGCGTGTAGATTACAAAACCACCATCTTTAAAAACACTGAAATCCAGAAGTTTTTTCTTTGCTTTCTTCTCAGCTGGGTCTTCGGTAGCTTCAGGCTTTTTTGGTGGCTCCAAAGGTCTCATTAATGCGCCACATACACAGCAGTTGAGCAGCATCCCACCCAGTATAAGGAATCCTCCTCTCCAACCATATTCGTGTTGTAGTATCTGCCCCAATGGTGAGAGAGCACAAAGAAACACTGGACTCCCGGCAGCAGATAGCCCATTGGCTAAGGGACGGCGTTTGTCAAAGTAACGGTTTAACATGATGAGTGAAGGCTGAAAGTTTAGTGCCAGTCCCAAACCTGTAACAGAGGGTATGTAAAAAATAATACTGGCCTACAATATCAGTATTTAACAAATTGTAATTGCAGTTTTTCTGATTCCTGACGTAAATGTTTTATTTCAAATGGACAAAAGGATTCTAAGAGAATATTTTCAAAAGCATTCCACTTCCTGATATTCTTGTACTCGAGGAACACTTCTATATCTTCTACACATCGCTGATTACAGCACTGGATATTAAACATACCAGAAAAACTAATATTGATTTTAAAAAAATGACAGATTTATTCCACATTTATCTGCCATTTTTAGAAAAGCTGATTTGGATGATACTGATGATTTAGATAGTTGTTACACAAAATTTCAGCCTAAAGGCAGGACATCAGTTAACTCATTTTCAACCATGCACACTACTTACCAGTAATCACACCTGCGGTTAGATAGATCTGAACAATGCTTGTGCAGAAGGAGGCAATCACCATCCCCATCGAGGCAAAAAGGCCACCCACCAGCATGACAGGGCGACAGCCAAAGCGGTTGACACATACACTACAGAGTGGACCTAGGCAAGAAAAGCAAGTTACAGTTGCAAAGATAAATCAATTTTTGCAATTGATTTTATCTCAGTTTGTATTTCTTCCTTGGTGGACTTAACAGTGTTAGGTTTATGGTTGGAGTCGATGATCTTAAAGGTCTTTTCCAACCTTAATGATTCTGTGGTTCTTCGGATACTTTGTCCCTACTGTTGGCCAGTCTGGAAGAGTGTTCTTTCCTCTGTAGTCAAATACTTAGTCTTTTTTTGTCTTCAGAGTGCCATGCAGTTTTTCCTTTTAATTGTCTCTAGTAGCTACTAAGTTACAAAGATCTAATTTTTTGTGCAAGCTGGATGTGCTTCAATAACTTTTGAATTTATGTGATAAATAGTAATTCTTTGGAACACCTTACTTGCACACAAATAATGAGATGCAATCATCATTCATGCTGTAAATGGCTGTATGATTTAGAAACATAACTGTATGATGCAATACGGTTTCAAAAAGAGAGAACTACCTACCTGTTCCATAAAGCATGGCCAACAGAATAGAGGAAATCCATGCAGTGTCACTATATCCAATGCCAAATTCCCGGATAAGTTCTTTGAAGAAGACACTAACTGCCTTAGGAAAGGCATAGGAGAATCCTGTGATGATGAAACAGCCAAAAAGGACAGCCCAGCCCCAGCCTCCATCAGGGGCTTTAACACCAGATGGACCATCATCAGCTACTACAGCTCCCATGATGAAGCTCAAGAGTGTTCCCTGAAAAACAAAAAGCAACTACAATATATAGACATTGGGACAATTATCTAACCAAAATCATCTAAAAATAGGCGTAAACTGCACTACAGTTAAAGTTAGAAACAGGACTATTTGAAATACAAATCTTGAAGATGCAGTGCAATTTAAACTTCTCCTTGTTTGGGTTTAGTCCTTAAAAAGCTTGTGTAAAATACGTAACACTGAGATACACACAGCTGAGTGGTAAATGAATGTTGCCTCAGAGATCTCTGTGTCAAAACTGGATTTCACCAAATCAGTACTTGGTAGGAAAAAAACCATTATAGCAGCTCAGGGGTGTATTTTACTTTCACAAACATGTAATAACTTCTGCATTAAAGCCTGCAGGATTTTTTGCTATAAAATCCTTCTATATGAAGCTGTTGGAATATTCACTTAGGAGACAAGGAAGCAAAATCCTGGTGCATCACAAGTATTCTGTGCAACAGTGGACAAATCACCCAGGTGTTTTCTTCCCTACTGAAGGCAGAAATACAGTCCTGATGCACCGATATCTTGAAAAAATAGATCTCTTTGAACTTCTGATAAGCTATTAGTTTTCACACATCATGTAAGCACTTAAGCTGAACTGCAGTGAAAATCTGCACAGGCAGTTCTTTGTGGATGATGGGAGCTAGTAACTGCAGCAGTGTTCAGTATCACTGTCTGTCTGAAGCAGATACTTTCCATTGTGGTTGTTATTACATTATCTGTAACTTTTTTTTTTTTTTTTACATTTGCTGAATGTCACATCTTTCATGTGCAGCCACAGGTGCCTTTGCATCTAAAAAAAAACCCCATCTTTTCTCATGAGAATGTTACATAGGCAGTGATGCTTCAAAGTTTTAAAATAGATGGGGGAAGACACTGAAAAGGCAGATAAAGTGTACCTGCATGTGAGGAGTGGAGGGAGGTATTGCATCACAGCAATTAGGTTTTTATAGGGTCTGCATATTACAGAAGTCCTTAAAATGTTAAAAGTGAGCTTCAGACAAGTTGTACGTTAAATCTTACACGTACAAAACGTGACTATTTCTTTAAAATGCAATTCATTACTTTTATTGGGTCAGTGTTTCTTACAGTAGTGCCTAAAAGAGGAGTGCAAGTACAGTTGCACATCAGAGATGTTTGTCACTAAAGAATGCTTCAACTTTGAGAAGTCTGCATAGTGATTGTTGTGCATTGGGAATTACGTAGTTCATAAAGCTCCATTTCGGAACCGGACACATATAGCACAACAACCTAGTTAATGCAGCCTTGTCTAGACAACTGAGCACCGAATGTGTGGTTATCAGTACGCCTATATGGGTGTACTTACTAAGGCATTTACACCAGCTTTCCCACTTCTTGGAAGAAACAACTTTATATGCATGATGCATAAAGAAACCTGGCCATGACTGTAGCTGTTCCATTGCCCTGGGCTGTAGAAGGGCAGTAAGCATCCTACTACTGGCTTCACCTCTTGTTTTCTGGAAATCAGGCATAAACAGGAAAAAAATTGGCACTAGAACCTAAAATGGTTAAACGAGGAGCAGAACAGAACACCTCAATACAACTAGATGCCTAGGTGCCTGCTACTACAGATGGCTGTTTTGCTGACTGATGTCAGAGTTTGTAAAAACACACAGCTTGTTAGGCAATTTCTGCACCAGGCTTTGGGTTGCTAAATGAAAGCATCTCTGCCAATCATCCTAACACTGGGATCTGTCCACCCTTCAGAGCTGTTTTTCACAGTAACTTCTGTATGATACAAGATAGAAAGCATGCTTCAAAAAATTAATGTTTTTAAAGGAATATCCAGACAGCACAAAGTACATGCACAAAGTGTAATCCACGATATTGGTAGCTCTGTAATAGTAATGATAACAGGGAAAATGGGGATTCAGACATCTCAGCACAAGTGTAGAAGATCACGAATAAGATGTAAAACTGAAGGAATCTGGGAGGCAGGAGCAATCATCCCACTACTTCCAAATTTTAAGACAGAGCATTTCATTTGGAGCGAATGTTTAAAATGCGGGCGAAAGAGTTGTGTAATTTTTAGTCTTTTGTATTAACCATCCTGGTGGCAACACAGTCAGTAACGGTACGTGAGTGTTCTGTTAAAACCCAGCGGTTTTGCAGACTGCTCACGCAGTGCTGGGTAGCAATATCCACCCCTAAAAAACCGGCTCATGGCAGCCACCTCTGCACCCAGGCAGGGACGGTCTCCGTTACCCAGTCTGCAGCCAAGATGTTCTCAGGGCGGACCCCGCAGACTCGCGGTGCTGAACCCTGACGCCAAAGCGCACCCGCGCTGTCCTCAGTGCCTTTTGAGCCGTGCTGGGAAGCTGCCTGGCTGCGCTCTTGCGCCTTTCAGAAGCGACTGCTCCAGGGGGCAGGAGGGGAACAAAGCGCGGCCCGGGCCCAGCACCGGCTCCCCTCGCGCCGCCGGGCAGGGCCTGCGGCCCCGCGTGACCCCGCAGCTGGGACGTGCGGCGGCGCGAGCCACCCCGGCAGGGCGCGCGCGCTGGCGGCCGCCGCACTGAGACGTGCGGGACGTGACTGAGCGGTCGAGCTGGCAGCGGGGCGGGCGGGGCGGGCCAACCTGCGTGGGCCGCCGCTGGTCCCAGCCGGCCCATGGGACCGACGGGCCTCGCGCGCCCCAAGAGGAACGACCTCGGGAGCGGCTCGATGTCCTGTGGTGAAGGGTCCGTTTACAAACAGTTACATCGTGTCAGCAAGTTTAGCTAAAAACGTCCACAAACCAACGTACCCCACTTTCAGACCCTGGTCTATATATGGCCGCACACACACCCATCTTGTTCATCTGGTTTAGTCCATCCGTAGTTCATTTAACACGCCAAGTTAAAACACCGTTAACCAGAACTGAAGGAACCCTGCCCCTCTGAACATCTCGAGATGCACTTCACCGGCTCCCTTCACCCTGTCATAGTGTGCTTTACCGGGCTACACTGTACCCGCCTCCGTCAGAACTAAAGGAAATCGTGGGGAGGCTCCCATGTGAACCCCGCAAACCAGGGTTAGTGCTGGCAGAGGTGGGCTCACGGTTGATCTGCACTGACATTTTTCACTCGTAATTTCCCTTCAGCACTGGGATACTGCCCGAGTGCATCATACTGTGGGACAGGAGGCTGCTGCAGAACTGTTGCAACTGTTTCATTTCCTGCTTTTGCTAGCTCAGCCCTGGTTCGTGGCAAAGGATTAGGTATAACTGGCTGCAGCTCAGCTTCAGTATCTCCACAACAGACAGAATTGTCAGTATTCTTTCTCTGGTAATGTGTAAAACAAAGGGATTAAACGTTGTTAGATCTGTGGGGCTTCGTGCTCCTGAGAGTATCTTCCTGTTGCCATGGAAACTTACTACAGGATCAGTTAGGAGGAAATACTAGGTGATCGTAGGGTAGCGCTGTGGGTGCTGTGTTTGATGTGACGGTACAGCATATATAAAAGGAGAGCATTAGTGTTATGAAAAAGGCCAGCTAGAAATGACAAGAATCTATTATCAGTGTTTAGCCAATACCCTTATTGCCTATATAGTAGTACTTTATGGTCAGCAGCACAGGTAAGGAAGTCCATTTGTGAGTATGTAGGCTGACCTATGTAGCTTAAGAACTTCCCCTGAATTAATTTAAATATGTCAGCAATCTACCCAACTTTGGATTCCTGGAATAGAAATAAACAACTGTTATCAAAAATAAAACATGAAATTCCATGCAGGAAACCTAGTTTAGACTGGAATTCAGTCTGGAACCGCACTAGGTTGAGAACTGTACAACTACAAAATGAGGAAGATGGTCTAAGCTGATCAATACAGAGATCCTGCTTCAGTTTTTTATCTGTGGAATGAAGAGAATAGTGATTCTCTCTTCACAGCATGTTGGGAGTGTGGATACGCTGAAAAGTGTAGACTGTTCAATATTGTGTTAATAGAGTCATAAGCCTATATTTGCCCAAGGGTATTAAAATCTAAGCAGACTAAATAAAAGATGTAAGATGTATACTTGTATAGGTGTCGTACTTGGTTTTGAGTGAATAAACAACACTAACCAGCTCTACTGAAATTTTGTAGGAAGTAACCCCTGCAACAACTTTGATGGGCCACTGGTATGACACAGTAGTGTATTTCTTGTGGCTTAGATGATTAAATATCAGCCAAATTAAATATACGCTCATTTCCAAAGGCTGCTGCAAGCTCCTGTTCCCTACAAAATCATTATTGTATTTACTGATGCCTGCCCTGACCTCCTGTCCTCACAGAATCATTAGGGTTTAAAACTATTTTGGAGATCACCTGCCTGCAGGTGAGTTTGGAATGTCTCCAGAGAGGGAGACTCCACAACTCCCCTGGGCTGCCTGTTCAAGTGCTCCAGTGCTGACACACACAACATCAAGTTCTCCCTCATGTTGAGGTGGAACTTCTTGTGTTTTAGCTTATTAAAGAAAAGTAATGTTGCTCCTCATCCTGTTGCTGGGCACCATCCTCCTGGCACCCATCTTTGAGATACTTATATGTAAAAGCTCTGCAGTAACTTTCCCATTTTGGCCTCCTTTGTTTTCCTGTTCCACTGCCTTTTTTAAGGGTTTGCCAGCTTTCATCATTCCCCCATCTCTCCCTCAAAACCCCTAGGATAAACTATATAATAATTCTGTGCTGTCTGTAGCTGAAGATGATCTTCCATACCAACACTTTACTATTAATCCCCAGTCCCCACTTAGCCTCAAACCATTTTAGTGTGCACTGCTACAGCACAGTAAGTAATGTACATCACAAGTTACTATCAGACTGCAGTGACACAGTAAATTCACACTGCAATTTATGGGTAGCAAGTAATACTAGCCACTGTAGATTCTATTATCTGGGTAAAGTGCTCTACAGGGGAAATTGACCTTGTTTATTTATTCGTTTTTGTAATAAAAATGTTAGAACCCTGTTCTTTACATTATCTGGCAAAATCAGATTATATAATTTTTATTTTTTTTCCTTAATGAGCAGTACCCCTAACTTACACTGGGCCATAAGCAAAAGAATAAGCCACAGATCTGCACACTAGCCTCATGTTTAAAAATGAAGTATTAATTTGGCTTTCTTAACAAAAAGAAACAGATCTTTTGAGATAAACACCTGCATAAATATTTTATTTAGTTACATATACAACACTAACAGTTCAATCTTCTCAGGCACCAGCTCTGAAACAAACATGCTAGTTCTATAACAAGAGCATTGTCCCTATATCAAATGCCCAGTTTCTGGAGAAGTGTACTTATTTTTCTAAAGCCTATGAGTTTTTTCACACTACATCCATTACCATAAGTACATTAATGTCAGCATCACAGTGGCACCTGAAGACCAGACACTATCTGTCTTTCCTGTATGCACAGCAGAAGTGAAAAACATGCCTTCAAGTTGCACTTGAATTATCTGGCTGTTCTCTCAAAAACAGAAGCTGTAGAATCCCAGCTTCAGTTGAATACTTACAATTTATTTTTCTTATATCATGAAAATTAACTTCAGCTTTGCAGCTATGATGGCCTTGCAATGTGTCAGAGCTTTAGAAAACTAGAAAATCTTGTCAATTTTTTATAGCAGAAGTGTCCTTATTTTATCTAGTATAAAGCCAAAAAGTGACAGCCATATAGTAATTAAGGGTACAGTCCTGTCAGCAGCTGGACGTATGTGCTTATTTTTACAGAATACCATGGAATTACCCTAACACAAAGTGCTGGTGTGCACGTGCACTGTATTTCATGCTAGGTTTGTATATGTAGCTGAATATAGCATGAAAAGATCATCTGGCCAAGAGGTGTCATTTTACACAATGACTTTAGATAGTACAGCTGCATAGCATGGTGCCATACAGCAAGATATGTGAATTCCCACTTCAGTGACAATTTAGAAACTCATCCTAATATTTTTGTCATTTACCTTGAGTCAGTCTTCCAACTGAGTCACAACAGGTATATTGTGCTAATAGTCTGTCACATTTTTAGACTGCCAACTGCCACGTCTTATCAAATTACCTCTCCCTCTGAAATAAAAATTGCAAAACTGGATATGACTTCACTCTGACATCTTTAAACGGATTTTCAACTGCTTTATCCAGAAAGCACATAAACTCGCTGATCAAGTGTGTGTGCGTCTCCACAGCCTATGCTAATGCTCTGAGCCGGTGAGGAAGTTGTATTGCCACAGCTCAACCTCACCTCTGTGAGCTTTTTCTTCCTCCACAGAACTGCTTAGAATAAGGATGCGAGAACGAGCAGCAGCACACAAGGGCTCTCTCCCGGGGAATGGAGCGGGGCTGCGGCGGCCGCCGAGAAGGAGAGGAGCGGGGTCGGGAGAACAATGGTGGCGGTCGCGGCGCCGCGAGCGGCCACGGCGGCCCGCGCGGCGCTCCGGGTCGGGCACGTAGCGCTCGGGTCGCTGCCGCCGATGCTCACGAAGCCTGGAGGCGGCCGCGCGATTCCGCGTACGAGCGCCTCAGCGTTCTCAGAGCGCCCGCAGAACCGCGCAACGGAGTTCACGCCCTGGACTCCGCGAGGTCCTTACGAGGGGACGGTCCCTCAGACTGCGCGTCGCTCCCTTTAGCGGGTCTGAATTGTCACCGCTGTGACAAAGGGAAGTCCAGAACTCGCTCCCCTGTGGCTGGAGGGACAGCCGAGCAGCAGCGAAGGAGCCGTGGGGACGGCGCTGAACGCTGCGACCCTCACCACCTGACACCGGGCTGAAGCTAGTGATGGCGGGAACAAAGCCCGAGCTCGCGGGTGCCTCACGAGCCGTCGGTGCAGCGCCGTACGTGCGCTGAGGCCGCGGCCCCGCGCGCCTGGGCGTGACCCTGCCGCCTGAGGAGGAAGCCTGGGGCAGCGCTCTCCCGCAGCAGCCGGAGCGGGGCTCGGTCGCTCCGCGCCCGGGCAGCGCTGTCCGGGCGATGGCGGCGAGGACGCCGCGCGACCCGCATCGCGGCGTGCGTTTCCCGAGAAAGAAAACCACCCCGTGCCCCTGTGCGAGGGGAGAGCCCGGCAGGAGGACGTCCCCCGGCCCCCGTGAGGTGGCGCGAACGGGGTAACGACAACCCGCGCCGTCTCCACCGACTCTCCGGCGCCCTGCGCAGCCTCTGGCCGAAAGACGAAGCCGCGCCGCGCTCTCCTAAAGCTTCAGCCGCGCTCGAGCGCATCCGCCGGCCTGGGCAGCCCCACGCAGAGCCCGGAGCTCTGGAGTCGGGTCACCCAGCTCCGGACCTCCCCACGCTCCCCATGGCGCCCACTCCCGTGCGTCAGCCAAGCACCCCGCAGCATCACTCACAACGGCTCCCCCTCAGTACCTGAGTCACGTCCCACGCCTCAGCATGAAGATGCCGGTGCTCGTGTCGGAGCTCTGCCCGCCTTCCCCGTGCGCCCGCTCAGCTCAGCTCAGCCCCGCCCCGCCCCGCCCGCGTCCCGTCCCGCCAGCCCCGGAGCAGCCTCGGACTGAGCGGGTGTGTCTCGGTCTGATCATGTGATTCATTTCCACTGTTACAGGTTCACCGCGCGGAGGTACGTCAGCCGCGTGCGGGCCGGCCTGCCCGAAGTGGGGTCCCGCGGGCGCCTTGGGTCATGGCCCGGGCAGAGCGCCTGCAGGTGTGAGGTGGCTGCGGTGAGGGTGGTGCTGTCCCGACATCTGTGTTCCAGGGAGGGACCGCAGTTCCTTTGTTGTCTCCTCAGATAAGAAAGGCTTTTCCGAGCTTCCTTGTGAGGTTTTTTGGTTGGTTTTGGTTTGGGGGGGGGGTATTTGTTCGTTTCGGAAGTTTTTCGTTCTTCTTGGTCATTTTGATCGTGATACATGGTACATTCTGCAGATAACATACGGGTCCCCCTCCTCATCCTTTACCAAAGAAGTACCACCTTCAAATACGCCTGCTTGAATTACCTCATTTTGCATCCAGACGGGGTAAGCTTTCTGCAATGGCTTTGCTGCTAGTCATGTAAATGTTGAATGATATTGCTGTTATTTAGCATCCATGCAGGTTGTGATGAGCTTCTAAAGTGCAGTGCAGAAAGCAGTGCTCCTTAAGCTACTCAGCGCTTAAGAAATTCAGGAGTAGGTGCTCCACTCCTCTGTGTGCTTACAGAACACAAGTCAGTGTATATGGTCATCCACTTCTACTCGGTACTGTTAAAACCACACCTTGAATACTGTGTTTAGTTTTGTGTCCCTCGCTATAAGAAAGATGTGGTGGTGCTGGAGCATGTCCAAAGAGCAGCAAAGCTGGTGAAGAGCCTGGAGCACAAGTCTTGTGAGGAGCAGCTGTGAGAACTGGGGTTGCTCAGCCTGGAGAAAAGAAGACTCAGCGATCACCTCTCTCCCTCACAACTACTAAAAGAGGGTATAGTGAGCTGGGGTCAGTCTCTTCTCCCAAGTAACAAGCAACAGGACAAAAGGAAACGGCCTCAAGTACACCGGGGGGGAGGGGGAGGTCGATTGGATATTATGAAAAATTTCTTCCCTGAAAGGGTGTTCAAGCACTGGAACAGGCTGCCAGGAAAGTGGCTGAGTCACCATCCCTGGAGGTATTTAAAAGATTTGTAGGTGTGGCACTTAGGGACATGGTTTAGTGGTGGATTTGGCCGTGTTAGATTTACGGTCAGACAAGGTCTTTTCCAACCTAAATGATTCCGTGATTCCTATCACTTGTGTGGAGACACACAGGGGTGTGTTTGCCTTGGCTTCTGATTCAGTTTTGCTGTAGTAGCCATTTGTACCTGCTTAGGGATTCGTTGCAGTAATATGCAAAGACGAGCAAGGCTGGGTCCTGTGTTTAGAATAAATAGCTGTCCTGGGTTGAGCAGCAGCAGTCATTTTTCTCCTTCTTAGGAGCTAGTACAGTGCTGTGTTTTGATCTTTTGGCCTAGGAACAGTGCTGATAATGCCGATGTTTTCAGTTGCTGCTCGAATGTTTGGTCTGGCCAAGGACTTTCTGAGCCTCATGCTCTGCCAGGGAGGAGGGGAGGCCGGGAGGAAGCAGAGACAGGACACCTGACCCAAACTGACAAAAGAGGTATTCCATACCACAGCACGTCATGCCCAGGATGTAATGGAGAGTTACCCAGAAGGGTTGGGACTGCAGGGTTGGACGAGGTATCGGTCGGTGCTCTGCTGGGGCGAGTGGGGCGAGTTATTGGTCGGCTCATGTTGAGGTGTTGTATTCTTTCCTCTTGTTATTTCCTTTATCATTATTATTATTGGTGGTAGCAGTAGTGATTTGTGTTATACCTTAGTTACTGAACTGTTCTTATCTCAACCTGTGGGAGTTGCATTCTTTTTGATTCTCCTCTCCGTCCCTCCAGGAGCAGGGGGAGGGCAAGAAGGGGGGGGAGTGAGTGAACGAGGTTTGTGGTTGGATTTAAACCACGACAACAGCATACAGCCAGTGAGACATACATTGCTAATCTTAAAGAGCAAAATTAATTTTTGACTGTTTAGCATTACCTGGATTTAGGCCATTCACTTACCAGCTAAATGAAGGTAAGTGCAGAAGAGCAAAACCCACTGATTCTTGTGGAGCTTCTGAAGCAAGCATTGCAGTGCCTGAGGCCCAGCAAAATTGCTGGAGTCTAGCAGGTGAAGACATTTTTATGTGTCTTTACAGGTAATCTTGTTTCTCCAGGAAAAGTAAGTATGATCTGCATTGCCAGTCCCAAAGGACTGGAAAAAATCCTACAGTTTTTGAGGGAGACAGTTTTATTTGTCATGACCCCACCCTCTTGACTGTTAATTTCTCAAGAATAGTTCCATCCTGCAGAATCTTCTGCTTTGTTATTGCACTTTACTTGAATCATGACATCATGGAAATGTAGAACCAGTGGAATTTTTAATGCAAACCTTAGAGGTATGTACTTTGTGAAGATGTTATCAGGAGGGACAGAGGTGCCTAGGAATGGAGAGATGTAACAGTGGAAGTGAAGTTGGCAAAATACTTAAACCATCAGTATCTCTTATAGCTACTCAAATTATATAAGAGGCGAGATAAGGAAAGAGGTTGTTTGTTAGCTACACATGTTAAAAAGGCAAAAAAGAGGATTGTTGTGTCCTTCACATATCAGCATTACCCCTGCGAAAGCCTCTAACTCTCTGCAGCCTAGTCAGCAGGGTGCAACATGTGCTTTCTAGTTAGAGTTCAGTTGTAGAACATTCACACAGTTTAAGAGGTCAATGTTTTTTTACCTAGAGGCAGAGGAGAGTCACTTCAGTTTGTTTGTTTTTCAGAAGTGGATGTCCATACACATAGACCAGCTGCTGAAAAACTGACTGGTGGTCTGTGGTCTCACTTTTGTAGTGGACAGCTTCTGTTGTTCTTGAAGAATGCATTTTTCTGAAAGAGATGTATTCATAAGAGGATGGCATGCCAGGGTAAATGATAAACCCAACATCAGCATCCAGATCGCTGTATTTGATTCACTATTCAATAAGGCAGTAGTGTAAGTGAGCAGAACATAGGGTTGCTGTGTGTCATAGTTTAAACCTCTGTGCTTGCAGAAGCCTGCACAGAGTTGGGATAACCTCATAAACATTTGGAACTGAGATGAAGGCACAAACCCCCTGTCTGTTAGGTAGGGTTATGTTGTACATGTTTAAGCATTAAATATGATGCAGTACACTTATGAGTAGGGGGAATATTAAAAGTGCAGCAGAGAGACTGTAACTTAAGGCATCTAACTACAAAAGGAGCTCTGAAAAATTCTTCCTAACAGTTCTAACTAAATAAAAAAAACAAACCACTGCATCGTAGTATTGTTCATCTGTAAGTATGCCACTTATTACATGTGCTGTCAGAGTGTTGTCGAGGTCATGAGGAATCATTAAATAGGCAAATTCTATGTCTAGAGTAGACTCTGAAAGTCTGTTTAGTTTCTTGATAAAGGAGATTCTTAATAGGAAAGCATAATGTTGTTGGGCTATACTTAACAGATGCTAGATTCTACCAAACCTCCACTAAAGTCCTTCACTCCGTAATTTCTTACTGGTTTCCAAATAAGTAAGGATCCTAGTATGTTCTTTTTTCACATATTTAATTTGGCTTTGTTACTTTTTCTTTTGCACCTTTACAGCAAGGAAATCTAATGATATGCTGGGTACTGAGCAGAAGGGCACATTGCTGGCTCATGGTCAATTTAATATCTATTTGGACCCACAGCTTTCCAACTGGCTGGCCCCAGGCTGTACACATGTATGGAATTATTGCTACCCAGGTGCAGGGCTTTCC
Organism: Lathamus discolor; assembly: GCF_037157495.1. NCBI lineage: Eukaryota > Metazoa > Chordata > Aves > Psittaciformes > Psittacidae > Lathamus > Lathamus discolor. The sequence goes on along the minus strand of NC_088896.1, from coordinate 13,022,400 downwards.
ATTTTCCTGTTAAGCCTCATGAGATTCCTAGATTATTTTCTTTAAAAACAGAGTGAAGTAGTGAATCCAATAACTGTTTGCCATTCACATCAGTAAAGATGGTCAGAAAATGCTGGAAATGTTTGCCTGATCAGGTTTCCAGGATGGCAGAAGTGACTGGAGCATTGTTGTTACAGAGTATAAATAGGAAGAGGGTAGCTAACATGAGGACAAACCTTAGTCGCTTTGGAACATAGAGCTTCTGATGGTGAATGTCTTCCCTAGCACTTCCTGAACTGTAGAATTGCTTCTGAATATCACAGCAGTTTTGGGTGGTTGCTGCTTCCTGTTCCAAATTCTAGCTGTACTCGTTGCTGTTTCTGCAGTTTGTAGGTTAATCCCAAATAATACCTCAAAATTGCCTGTAAACATTTATTCTTATGAAGCTTTTATAGATTTAATTGTTTTTGTTGGTTTGGGTTTTTTTTTTTTGGGTTTTTTTTTTTTTTGAGGCTGTGTTTCCTTGTTTGAGCTTGAGTGGAGTCTGTTGTATTAATTATGGATTTTCACTGCAGCATTTTTAAGTATGTTCACAGAAACATTGAACATTTCAAATGGTTTCATACATGTCTGACTGTGCAGTGCATACACCTCTGCCTTTTATTCAAAATGTAAATGTAGCAGATCATGTTGCACAAAGAGTCCTTGTAAGATCTGTATTGTACAAAGGTCTATAATATTTAGAGTCGAAGTTTTGGTAATTTTTAGTTTGTTTCTAAAGTATGAAAATAAGGTCTTTTTATATAGCTCTCAAGATTCAGCTGAAGAACATGGACTGTACCTACAAAAATTTATACAGTTTTCAAAAATAACCCGCAGTTGTTGTACAGGCAGGCATTGAGAGAGAGAGATGAAAATCAAATTCATCTAGTCTGGATAAAACTTGAACTTAAAGGTGTTGTTTAGTTCCTAAATAATCACTCAAATTTCAGAGAGGGACCAAAAAATGCCTCTGGAGTCCTTTGCAAGCTAAAAAGTAGGGCACATTTATTTAGAAGATGATTTTTTAAATGCTAGTTCTGAATTTTTTATATTTATTGTTTGTATACTGCATACCAAATACATTCCTTGGGGTTCTGGGGTAATAAGTATTCATTTGAAGGAAGGCTGCACTTGAAAGACTTTTCTGAATCACATTTTCATTTTTATGTTTCGTCAAGGTAGACTACATCCATATTTGCTTACTGAGTCCCTGCATGATGTTTCTCAAACCTGTTCCTCTGATTGGCCAGGTACGCATCTTTGGAGTGTGCCGTGGGTCTCATGTGGCCTATGTTTTGGGACTACTTTTCCATAGAAGCAAGGATGAGTTTGGCAGGATACATAGTTTCCATAATCCTGGGTCTTGCCTTATTAGGGAGTTGGGCCATAATAAGTTGTACACGGCCTTTTGAAGGGAAACTCAAGAGTGCTTTTGAGCTTAGTAGTGTATTTGTAGCTGGGATATACCCTGCTTTTCCTTTGAAACACAGCCTTTTTAGAGGATGAATCCATTTTCTTTCTTTTGTGGAGCTATTTGTAAGTATTGATATTTCATAGTACACTGATGGGTCCAAAGACTTGTGTTCAGAAGTGACTCCGAAGGTGGTTCTGAAGGTGCCTGAAATTTACCTTTAGCCCAAATCTTAATGAATTCACTAGTGTTTTATAAAAACAGAAAATATCTCTCTTCTAAATTTTTGTTACCTCTTTCCCTTTTAGCAAAAATTTTAATTTCCATCTATGAAACTAGGACATTTCCTGCATTTATTTTGGGAGTATACAGGTTTCTATATTGATACCAAAATCCATGTTGTATAGACTGTAATCTTTTTTACTCACCAGTAAGATAAAAATTTACTCATTTTGAACAGTATTGAATTACTAGCAATTACTCATTTGGGCAACTGACATGTGTTTAACTATGTGACTAGGGACTGGCTGAAGGTGCCTTGGAGGAAATTACAGCTAATTTGGAAAGAGGTGCATGAGGAAGGGTTGCAGAGGATAATGTGGTTGAGAGATTGGGCAACTCTGGGGTAAACCAGAAGAAAAAGGAGTATGCCACCAGTCAGCTTGGTATATGGATTTAGATATTTGCCTATTATATACTGATTTTAATGAGTGCTTTTAGAGGTCCACTGCAGAGTACAAATTATGCTGGGATTTGCACTATAATTTTTGTGTGCTCAAATTTGGAAAATCACTTGAAGTCAGATTTCACTGCTGTATTTTAAACCAGAGGTGATTCATACAAAAAAAAAAATCAACTAAATCACTTTAATATTTGTAGTGTTCTGAAATTATATGTAGATACGCTTCATGTAGCTAAATGAAACTTGATTTATTTCTAAAGTCAAATCATTAGTTCTGGTTCTGATTTTCAATAATAGTTACAGATAGAAGTAAACACCTGCTTGCTCTCTTCAGATAACATAGGGTTAGGAAATACTCTTCTGATGACCTAAGGAAATACATATATATATATATATACATATACATATATATAAAAGAACTACTGATAATATTCTGTTTTCTCTAAATGAGTGTACTTCAGGCATAATTCAGGCAACGTTAAGGTTTCTGAAAGGTCTTCCATCTGACAAAGCTGTTAATATCATCCAGAAACATGAAGAAGTGAGTGTTACAGGAAGTTTGCCCCATGACTTCTTCCTGCAAAGCAAGTCATCGAGTGACTAAGGGAAAATCATGCTTTACATTTAGTTCGTGTGTTACTCCTTCCTGTCTCATGCAGGTAGTGTAGTCTGGTTTAGTTGACAGATACCTTTTCTTATTTATTTATTTTTTTATATATAATTAAACACCTTGGTAGCAGAACTTGCTCATCTGTGCTGCATGGCTTCATATTGTAGTTGGCCCGGGCCTGTTTTACAAGCTTTTAAGAGTTTTTAACGCGATGTAGTGGAATTTGCAGGGAATGGGTAGTTTGTTCCGTTTGCGCCAGTTCTTAACAGCCGTACCTGAAACGGGCCCTTCCTGATCTGCATGAGGGAGAAATTGTTTTATACTGAGCAGTCTGATAAAACGTGTAGGGTAGACAAGTGAACAGGAAAACGCGATTTGAGAGTATTAAATAATTTATAGCTGTGTTTGGGAGAAGGGGCTGCTGCTGGGAGACCAGGGCTACAAAGGAGCTTGCGCACGCTCACACAATGCGGGGGTGCCGCTGTGTTACCATGGAGCGGGTGGAGAAGATACAAGCAGTGAGAGAAGCCGAGAAGCGCTGGTTTGCTGGGCAGGAAGAGGGGCAGTGAGGGGAGCTGGCGACCCCCTGCAGGGCTGCGGCTGCAGCACGGGGCTGGGGGAACCGGGGTGGAGCGGGCCTGCCCGCGGGCCGCGGCGGTTGAACTGGCGCCTGCGGCGGGGCCGGCACAGCGCCGATTGGGCGTCGGCGGTGCTCGCCGCGAGCCCCGCTGCAGCGAACGGGGGCCGGTCTACGGGAGCAGCGCTTCCCATGGAGACGGGCCCGCCTGGGGACCGGGTGCTTGCGGCCGCGGCTCCCGTGAGACGCGGCCTGCGGAGGTGAGCGGAGGAACGTGCGGGCTGGTGCTCGAGTGATGCGCGGGCGCCATCAGAAGGCGCGCGGCCCGCTGTGCCGCAGCTAGTTCTTGAGAGCTCCCGGTGCGGCGTCCGTGCGGCGTCCGCCCTTTTCTCTCTCGGGGGGCCGGTTTTGTTGCTGCACCCTTCCGCTTACAGAGTGCCCTCTGTGTGCTGCCTCTGAGCCCCAGGCATTATCTTCTGCTACTGTGTGCTCCTCTTCACTGAGAACTAAGAGAGTTGACCTCGGCAGCCTGCCTGCCATCTGCTCTTCTGCCTCAGAGCATCTGACCCTCTGGGCCCTCAATGTGACTTCCCACACTCCTCCTGGGACCTGCAGGCTGCCACTGGCAGGGTTTTCTTTCACTCCCACTTGGTTACATCTTTATGTTCCTCTCTGCCCTCCAAGTGTACAAGCCTCTAGTCCTGCAAGGTACTTGATCCCTAGCTTTCCGGTAGCATTGCCTTCATCCATTTGTCTGTCTCTTCCTGTCCTCCCTGAGGATGTTTGCTCTAGGGACTCAGTGTCAGTGTTCCTCATAGTGCATTGCCCTCATTTTACATTCCTGACCCCTCTGTAGAATATGTACCCATTTCTCAGTTCCAGGAGCAATCGTTTCTTCCCACCGTACCCTGTATTTTACTTATGCAGTACCTTATGCCTCCTACTCTTCTTACTGTCCTGCATAATGATAAGCTGTCATGTACCCCACAGCATAGCCTGCCCGGTACTTTGCCAGAGGTGTGTCGCTGCTCAGTATCTGACATCTCAGGTTTCTCTTGTATGTTATTACTCATTATCCTATGCCCCAGCTTCTACTATATTTTTTCTATTCCAATCAGGTTGTGTAATAGTGTATATTTGCTGTTTATATGGCTAACTTTACTTGTAAGGTAAATAGCAAACCAGCTACTAGCAGTAAAGAAGGAGATATCACATAAGTGATGCGAACTTGGAACTTGATGTTTCTTGTTGAAACTATGTTGACAAGATTGGCACAACTAGTGTGTGTCCTGGGTTTACCAGGAGCCGTTTTGCTCCTTCTTAGTAACTGGTGCAAGCTCTGTGTTTTGACTGGGCAGAGAGCTGATAACACCGATTGTTTTTAATTGTTGTTAAGTAATGTTTATTCTGGCCAACGACTTTGTGAGTCTCATGCTCTGCTGGGGACGAGGGGAGGCCGGGAGGAAGCAGAGACAGGACTGACCCAAACTAGCCAAAGAGGTATTCCATACCACAGCACGTCATGCCCAGGGAGGTAACTGGGAGTTACTCGGAAGGGCACACTCTGTCTTCGGGGTGGGGGGTCAAACTCGTTCGGCGGTGGTATCATATTCTCTTGTTATTTTCTCTTATCAATATTATCATTGGTGGTAGCAGTAGTGATTTGTGTTATACCTTAGTTACTGGGCTGTTCTTATCTCAACCCGTGGGAGTTACATTCTCTTGATTCTCCTCCCCATCCCTCCGGGAGCGGGGAGGGTCGGGGAGGGGGGGTGGTGAGTGGACAGCCTGTGTGGATTGGTTTAAACCACGACAGTGTGTCTATGCTGACTGCTTGACAGGCAGCACATAGCGAAACAGCTGTTTCACTACTACTCATGTGGTAGGAATCACCAAGGAAGACAGTTGTAGCTAGAGATACTTAACTGATACTGGCTGTGTGACATTTTCTTTTCTGTAGTTTTGAAAGGAAGAGAAGCAGTCTCGGTTTATTAGGTCTGCTAGTCTGTTATGCATGTATTACTCATCTTACTCTTGGTACAATAAGGGTATGTTAGAAAGATAGCAAGGAAGAGAGAAGCAAGTACAGCTTCTTTATACTTTGAACAATGTTTTAAAGCTTTAGACCTCTGACAAAGAGGGATTGTATGGAAGTCTGAAAGTTCTTATTACTTTGAAATGTGCTTCAGCATCACCTTGTTCTCCTTATTTGGTTGAAAAGTATCTCAAACATGCAATCTAACTTCTTGTTGAAGTAGCATTTTAGTAGTGACAGCTGCAAAATCTCCACTGAATTGCCTCTTTCTGGGTAGGCTTTAAGTGTTTAGACAGTAATGGGTATCTTTGCTGTTTAGGTTGTATGAGTAAACCGCTTGTTGTAAGATGTAGCCTCTTGCTTGTAGATACACTCTTTCCTAAATCATCTGTTAATGTTCTATATAGGTTTACTGTTCTTTTGACTGTAAGACATCCACGCAATTGGTGCAATTTATATGTAAAATTACACTGCTATTTCCATTATGGTTCTTATTAAAACTAATGTGAAATTATAAATACTGCTTCTATCAAAGGCAAAATATTCCCTTCTCCCCTATTAAATTGTATTTCTAGGAAATACAGCTGTCTGGAAAGCAGTATTTTAAAATTACAGAAAGGCTTATTTGTTCATATTTTTATATAAAATGAATTGTGTTATGTGTAACTTAAACTCACCTCAAATACCACGTTCAGTTTACGAGTGCTGTTAATTTAAGCAGGATATATGGAGATAGAGAGGAGGGTTGTTTTCATAGGAAACTGTGTGGTGCCTTTTAATTTTAAGGTAATTGTAGAGCGAGATTGTGAAAGAGCTTTAATTTTTCCTAACCACCTTTTTCCAAGAAAAATTGTGATTTCAATTTGATGATTTCAAGGAAGTAATAGGCTGGAGATGTGGTCTTGTTTTTTTTATTCCTCATGCAAAGGTCTTACCTAATAATGTACTGCTGGCTTTAGCTAATAAAACATATGTCAGGCTTATAAAAGGCACTTATAAAAATATTTTGATGACTTAGTGGGTATAGACTGAGCATAGTTTCTTTCAGTGCCTTGGGTCCAGAAAGCATCTTGTATTTTTAATGCATCTTTTATTTTCAATGTATTTACGTTTGGGGTGGAGGAGCGAAGTTAAGATTTATCTAATCTTTTGAACTGGTAGCCATCAGATGCATTTGGAGCAACAGTAGCTGAAAGGAAGATACAGAGGGAACAAATATTTTAGTGTTGCATTTCCTAGGTACGGAGGCTGTACTGTTCATGACAGTGACTTAAAAAAAAAATATATGTATCTATTTCTGCTTACCCGAACGAAGAATATTCTACTTACACTATATTCTACATAGTAGCACAATCTGAAGATTGCCAACAGAAAGCAGAATATGAAAATTTTTTTTTTAATTGCCTTAGGGATAAATGTGAAATCTAGGCCAGCAGAATTGAAAGACCGCCATATCGTTGTGTCTCTAGCAGTGTTTGTTACTCAGTGTACATGCTGCAAGATGTCAAAAAGCAGCTCCAAGACATGCATGAAAATATTTATCTAATTGAAAGGTTTGGGTTTTTTTTCTGTACTCTAAGAATTTAGAAGAGAGAAATGAAGAGTTAGAACAGTATGATATCACAGTTACTCAAATGAAAACATCTGAAAATGCTAAGAGGCAGAGATTAGTGGTGCTAGAGTACAGCTGGTTAAAGTGGAGCAAATGCTTGTCAAGGAGAGAAACAAAAAACTTAATTTCGTTATTGCTGCTGACAATACAACATGTTGAAGAACATTAATTAAGAGTTGGAACGGTTTTGCGGGTGAGATTAGAATTGTGTTCAGGAAAAGAGAAGTTTAGCTTCTCTGGGACAGGTTTGGATTGGGATGGTGTGGTAAAATCATTCATACAATAAAGAGCACTTTGAGCACGGAGATCTGATTATTTGTTCTGACAGAAGAACACCTAGAACATGAACAGAGTGAGGGCTAACAGAAGTGACTTAGGCTATGTTTGCACCTTCTGTGTCTTGGTTTCCACAATGACTTGTGTGATTTCTTTTTTGAGTTTCTTTGGCCATCTGCCAGACAGTACCAAGCCTGTCTAGTCTTACAGGGAGGAACCCAGAGCTTGAAATGATTCAGGGTATCATTAGAGAACTTACTGGTCACAGTAGCAGTATCGGCTTTTTGTATTTGTTTGAAATATTGGCCTTACTAGTATTCTTCAACTGTATCTCAGAGAAACATTTTTTGTTAGTAGAAAATACTAGGAGGAGGAGAGGAAAAGGTATGAGCTGCTTCTATTTTTAAACGTATCTGAAAGATCAGATTTCTGCTGGCCAGCCCTTGTTTTGCCATTTCATATGTAACAGAAACTTCGGGGGAAGGAGGAACTCTGTTAAGTGGAAGTCTTGCAATCCTTTTCAACAGACCCTTGATACTTCAAAAGTTGCATATATTATTGAGAAGTCACAATTGTTGTAATTGGTTTCAAATTACTTAAGAGAAGAATTCTGATGGCAATTTTCTTTACGGAATTACAGCATCTTGTATTTACAGTTATGTCTTACTGTTAAAAAAATTACATATGGATGCCTCGTTAGGTCACCAGAGATGCTCTTTAACGTGTTTTGGTTTTGTTCTAGGAATAGTCACATAGATCATCAGCATCAGGAGTATGTGAACCTGAAACATCAGATGGAGAGAAAAATCCAAGAATTGGAAGTAGACCTTGCTTGTTAGAAAGGGGTATAAAAATATGGACACACAGTGTTGTGTTGCTGCAGAGCCACCTAGCAATTCTGGTTTAACATTGTTGTAGTTACATAAGCTTTTAGTTTTTGTCCTTTTTTTTTTTCATAAATTGATGAGATTTGTAATGACAATTTAGAAAATTATGCACTACTTGTATAGTAGCTGTTGGTTTGTTTGCCTGGCAGCTGCCCCTTGTAAGGAACTCGTAAGAATGTGTTTCGTAATCTGATATTGTGTAAAATCGTTTTCTGCAGACAGCACATTGCTAAATTTGTTAGCCATGGAACTGCAGGAGAGGTCAGCATTAGGGAGTGGAGACAGTTTCAGTGAGCTGGGTAAATGTTTCTTGTTTCTCATTCTCCTCATTACAAGGCTTCCCCCCACACACTTCTGCCTCTTGCATTGCTGTCCTTTCATCAAAAAGGATAATCTTACTAAGAATGAAATTTGACCTTCTGACTGTGATACTTTAGGAGGAACATTATACCTCTCTGTATTCTAAACTTTAAAGAATAACTAAGCCTGCTTTCATTTGCTTTTGTGTAGAAATGTATTTGATTTTAAAATTACTTTTAATTGTTTATGTGAGTGTGTGTGTGTGAGGAAGTCTTTCCCATAGCTTCCTATTTCCTAGCAGCCCTCTTGTCACTTTATTTCCAGGGGAACACAAAAGCTTAAAATTATTTAGGTTGGAAAAGACCTTTAATATCATTGAGTTCAACCATAAAACTAACTGAGCCAAATCCGCCACTAAACCGTTGTCTGCAAGTGCCACATCTAAATATCTTTTAAATACCTCCAGGGATGGTGACTCAACCACTGCCCTGGGAAGCCTGTTCCAGTGCTTACTTCTGTTAATGTTTGTTGGTTTGTATTTAAAATTTTAATTTTAAGTTGTGTCAAAAAAGGCTGAAATGACTTCGTTTTGTTTTTTTTTTTTTTTCTATAGTTCAAGACTGTTAAGTCTAATTTGTTAACTTCTTTTAACACACACTTCTGTCTTATTTTAAACCTGGTCTTTTTTTTTTTTTTTTTTTGTGTGAGTGCATTCTCAGGAAATTAATCTGTCAGTGAAAACTGAATATTCAAGTCAGCATTTTGTGCTCCATGGATTCCTACAGTCTCTTATTTGGGACACCTAACATAGCTCTCTTTCAGTTCTTCAATTACTGTGAAGAATATTTTCAGTATGGTAAAAGAATATGTTAAATGGAGTAGATTACCTGTTAAAATGGCTTCTTTATGAGTCATCTTAACCCAAAACAAGCCAACTTCATTTTTAGGATTACCTGATCCTATAATTAGGTGAGATGATGATGTTCTTTGTGCCAATCACGAAGTTAGTTATGTGATAAATTGGAGTTAAACTCTGCAGTGGCATAAGAAAGATTCAGCATTGGTCATAAGTCCAACTAAATAGTGGCAATAGAAGCTGCAGATGAGACATAAAAGTCTGGAAATCTTGCTATGCAGAAGAGAATGGAGTCACAGTGCTTGGTTAAGAGAGAAAGACGCTCTCATTAGGGTGTAAGTGACCTGATTTATGTTGTTTCATAAACTGTGATGAAAGAAATTGAGAACATCATACCATTTTTGTGCCCAGTTTATTTATGTGAAAAGCTCACAGTAATTCATGGTTAAACAGATACCACACCTGAATTACTGTGTCAGTTCTGGTGCCCACAATTGAAAAAAGACGTGAACAGACTGGAGAGGGCCACAGAGGTGACTGAGGGCTAGAGAACTTGCCCTATGAAGAAAGACTAAAGGAATTGGGTCTTCTTCTGGAGAAGGCTTGAGGGGACCTTGTTGCGGTTTTCTAATATGCTACAAAGAGGATGGAGGGTCTCCCTTCACAAGAAGCCCCATGGAGAAGACAAGGGGCCATGGGTGCAAGTTGCTCTGGGAGAGGTTTCATCTCAATGTAAAAAAAAGATTTTTACGATAAGAACAATTATTGCTGGAACCATTGTCCTAGGGACAGGGAAGAGTCCTCACCACTAGAGGTTTTCAAGGTATGATTGGACAGGGTACTAGATAATCTCATCTAGGCTCCTTTACCATGAAAGGCTGGACCAGATAATCTTTCCAACTCGGGCTGTTGTATGTTCTATGTATGTTACTGCAGCATTTGCAGCAAAATTTTAATGTATGCATATAAACATTAGTTTTATGATTGACATAATCAAGAAACCTCTCCTCAGGGCTTAACAAGAAAATGAGATCATGTGGAAAAGTATCTGGGAGCAACACACCAGGAGGACTTCTTTCATAGCCAGCCTGGAAAGTGACAGCTGCCAGTTGAAGAAGATGACTGGAAACTATAAAGAATTTCTGCATTTTGTATGACTGGAAATGCTGGTTTACAATATGCATTTGGCTCATGTAAAAGTCCCTCTGAGCTCCTAATTAAAAAAAGTCATTGGATAGTTTTATGTTCAAGATTGCATTACATATTTTGTTATTTGTCTTAAGCAAATATATATTAACATGGAGGGTGGTGGTTCTTGTATGTAGACTTCAAAACCAAACTGTGGTGCTATAAACCAGGCCAAGATTCTCATCTGATTGAGATTTCTTAGGAGTCTGCCTCTAAAGAATTCCAAAATCGACCAGTGCATGGACAGGAAGAGAAGTTGAGGGCATAGCTGGCCAAATTCCATAAGGATGAAGAATAGTAAAGATGACTAAAGCTTTGTTTAAATCTTTGTCTAAAATGACAGTTATAATCAAGCTTATGAGCTCTCTGAAGTCTTGACAGCTTCATGTTTTAAAAGCTCAGCTTGTGTTGAAACTGGTCTTGAAAGCTCTTAGATTTTGCATATGAGGATTCTCTCATTTTGTGCACCTCTGATCTCTCTTTCCTACTTGTGTTTTCAATGCATGTGTGTGCAGCAGCCTTTGAGTTTAGGAATTTTACCCTGACAATCCAACAACTTAAATTCCTAGCTCTTTTGTATCCCATTTCCATTATTAGCAAATGGGAAACATGCTGTGGATGGTATTGCTGAGAGCAGTATTGGTGTTGAGCTGTTTACACCAGCTTTGCTGAGGTGACCTCTAAAGATGATTCTAAATACCCATAGAGATGGACCCTAGGAAACTGCTGATCTCTAAGCAATTAAGATGCTTTTGTCCAGTAAGATACTTAGAGTAGAATGTAATAGATGGAAAATTTGGAAAACAGAACAAGGAAAGAAGATGAGGACAGTAAACAAGGCTGAGATTTAAAACAAAACCAAAAAATCAAACTCAAACCATCCTCAGTATTTATCCTGCTGCAATCAACGGCTTCTCTCTGTGTATCATAGGTATAAACAAATGTCTCTGGCAGCTGAGCAAGAATGGATACTGGAGCAGAATAAAATGCAGGCAGAACTGGACTGGCAGCACCTCTGCAAGAATGCAGAAAGTAATTGGTATCAGAAATCAGAGAATCTAACACAAAGCCTGTCTTCAGCAAGAGAACAGGTGAGAATTTCATGTTGACATTTTTTAGGAACCATCTGTTGCATACAGAGATATGGAGTTTTTCCCACCATGGTGTTCTTCAGGGGAGGCATTACCTTGATTTTCTTTCAAAAATCTGTAAAATGGTAATTCTGTATTGTGTACAGCAGTTCAGCAAATATATTTGATGAGAGACCAGCTTAATTTTAATGGACAGTCTCTAATAGTGTCTTTTTACCCCTTGTAATAGCCAGTTTGGCTTGAGAGATGCCACTGCTTTTCTCTTGGCATTGTAGCAGAAGAAAGATTTCTTTTAGAGCAGCCCATGGCCAAAAGAAGTTTCAGATCACAGCACAGCTTAAATTCTGTCAAGCGAACAATATTAGTCCTGGAAAATCCAGAGTATTTTTGTAAGGGGGGGGGGGGGGGGGGGGAAATCCTATTTAGTGATGTGTACAAGCTTCTGATTCTGAAAAATAAAATACATGTTTATTGTTTAGAGACTGTTATACAATGGGCTAACCGTTATTCTCAATGACCAGTTGCCTAATAAACTCCTGGGCACAGAGAAAGCACTTGTTTCCAAAGTATAGAATGCATTTATTCTGGTGTTTAATTTTACCATCATCTTCCCAAAAATACTGATAGGCATCAATGGGTGTGGGATAGGGACATATCTGAGATGAATCAACATTGCCCGTATCACATACAAAAGATGAGACGACAAAGCCAAGTTACTTTTCTGTGAAGACAGTTTTTGACAGAGCCATATGGATGTGTTTTAAGTCCCTGTCCTGTGACTTAAATTATTTTTTCTTCAATTTTCTTTTTCTTTCTCTCCCTCCCTTTTTCCCCTCCCTCCTCTCCATACTCTTTGTACTAATGTCCTCTGCTTTCCCTTCCTCCTAGTTTGAAGCTGATCGACAGAAAAAAGACTACAACTTGCAGGAAGACTGTTCTTTCTGCTTTGACTGTTGAGAGAGAGCAGACAATACAAGCATCGTTTAATCACAGTATTTTTACCTGAAGGAGACAGGGTCAACACTGTCTTGAATTAGGTGAATTCATTCTGACAACTTTATGGGGCATTTTTCCATTGCACTTTTTTTAAGCAGTTTATCTGTTTCATATGTTTAATTCAAAATATCTAGACATATCTAGTCTGGAATACACATAGATTAGGTGTCATAGGCTTCATTATGGCTCTGATCCATTACTCAATGGCAAAAGGAGCAAGCTGTACGTACAGTTGCTCCAAAACAAAAATGTACTGTACCATCATGGCACATCAGAATGGAAAGAATTAATTTCAGGAAAGTTCCCAAGGGACTGCGTTAGTTGCAGTTCAGGGTAGATTTTAAAGTTGTAGTTAAACTGTCAAGGCAATGCTTTAAAATAGTAATTTTCCAGCTGTTTAAAATAATGCCTTTTATGTCAGTGTCACAAAACAGTTTTTCTTTGGTTGCTAGTTATTAAAATCCATATATTAAAAAGAGAACCATTCAAAATTGCAATCGTAATGCTGGTTTGAAACCATGCTGAAGGATAAGGCATTGTGAGTAGAAAATTGTCCTTTGTTAAAGGAATTAAAGTAGAATGTGCTGCCATGTGCCCTGCTGGGCAGCTGCAGCTGCTCAACAGCAAGCAGTTAAGAGTGTATTATCGGAGCTTGCTGATAAGAAAAAGCAGTGTTAAGCAAGCCTAGTGGTTTCTGAACACAGAAAGTGATGTATTCAGGATACTTCATGTAAATATTTTTATAAGAAAATTAGATAAAAGTAGACTGCTTGCAAAATATTGCCATAGAGCAAGTTGGTTTTCCACTTCGATTTCAAACTAGACTGATTGTAGATTGATTGCTCAAATACCAAGAGAACCAGGACTGTGGAGGGGTTCTTTTACTGTTCACATTCACTGATTTCTTCCACTGTAACTGACTGTTCTTCCTGTTGGCAAGACTTCGTTTCCATTTTCACACTTTTCTTTCTGTTAGTAATATACTCTTTGTTTTGTACTTTTAGACTGTAGGATAAGTGGTACCCATCACAGCAAAATTATTTTTCTCTCTGTTTTATCTGAAGGGCTCTTGTTTAAAAAAACAAATAAATGCCAAAAAAGTTTATTATTGGGAACTAGAACTTTTCATCTTAAATTTTCTGTATAAAATTAATTGTAAACAAAGGGGGAAAGTGATTTAAAGTTTAAAATTGATAAAAATTGTGTCAGTGAGCCTTCTTAAAGGAGGAATTGTGTTAGCTACCCTCTGGTTCAGATGCCTGAGGCAAGAATAGTTTAAATACACCCTAGTACAGTATCTTCAGCATACAGGCCCTTTCTTCAGATTGGTTTGAGACCCCATGAGGATGCTACAGATACTGCAGTAGTCATTCTTGACTTTAATTAACAGAGATGTGACACACAGTGGCCTGGGAAATCTTGCTTGTAATGATTTTGAGTATGTCTTAGGCCGTGTCTGCCTCACTGGAGCATGCTGATAATATCATGCAAGTGCATAGATAAAAGATTACTTGCAGTAGTTCTGAGTGATTATGTGGTGTTCTGTCTAGACCCTTTTCCACTGGTGAAAGTCTGGAACTGCTGTATTTCTGATTGAAACTGTGATGATTCATTTGTATGTTGCAGGTTGAGATGAAGTTCTGGGCTCCAGAAAAACCCTGAGTGATTTGGTACCTACTGGTGCCTTTCCCTTCATGCCTTTTCAATCTCTTTCCCTTTTCTTCACCTTAACAGCCTCAGAGAAATTGTAAAAGCAGAATAGACATTATCCTCATCTTATGCATACCTTCTACTGTCAGGGCAGGAAGAGCCACAGGAGAAAGACGAGGTAGGGCAGCTGTTGTCTTTGTGACAGCGAAATTTAATTTGAAGATTATTATGTTCCAGATCATGCTTTCACATTGCACTCACAGACCAGACTTATGACTGGGGAAATAAGGAGACCGAAGGAAGTGTAGAATGATGGAGGAGATCAAAAAGGAGTAATACTTGAGTCTGTGCAAGGCATAAATACTGATACTGAAGTGTTTTTCTGACTTATGTGCAAGGCCTTATGGGTTGCCTTTCTCAAGAGGCAGAACTGCTGCTTTGCACAATCTAAGGTTAGGGTTGAACACAAAGAAACATTTTTTGAGGCTCAGAAACATAAATTAGCAGCACTCGATACAAATACTCCAAATGGTCTTTTCAGAAACATCTGGTCTGTACTGTCTGTGAATTAGGATTCATCTAGTGACTGTAGGAATGTGTAGTCCACAATTGCAGGGCTTTCTAATACTCCTGTACCAAATAGTATCTGCATTTCTTAAATGGCTGATGACAAATGTTTCTGTCAGCTACAGAGAATTTTACAGAGGTAGAATCTGCATTCTCTGGATGAAACCACAGTTATAATACACTGTCATCAGTCTGGTGTAACTTCTTTAAACATGTTTGCAGTTGCATCTGAATGAAGAAAGGCAGAAATAAATAATGGCAGCACCCTAGTATCCTGGTCCTTATCCCATGGATCTTACTAAAACTTTTTCCTGGTGATTGTACTGGAATTTCAAGGAAATTCCGGGTGGAAATACCAGGAAACGTGTTCTCCAGTCAATGTCTGTGTTTGGGTTTTTGGGGGGTCATTTTTTGGTTTGGTTTGTTTTTGTTGGTTTTGGTTGGTTTTGGTTGCTGTTGCATCTGGTTTTCTTTTTCCTTCCCTCCCCCAAAATTGCAAATTTGGAAATTGAAGAGGCACATGAGAGGAAGCTTTTCCATATTTGTCCTTTTCTTTCTGAACATATGTTGCTGGTTGTTGACAAGAATTTGATTCTGGATCTAGCAACCTTTGGTGTAACAGCGTAAAGCAGTTCTTACACTTTGTGGTCTAGAATGTTTCACATTCTAGTCCTGATTACACCATCATTTTATTCACGCAGGACTACCTTTCCAAACTAAATCTCTAGAATAATCTGTAAGGTTGCATGCAGCCGGTGGAGAAAACGATGAGCAATTCCCACTCAAAAATTTCAGAAATTGAATGGTTCTGGGATTACTCTGAAATAAGCAAGCTGCTAATATTTTATGAGTATCAATTAGGTTTTTTACAGAAGTTCAAGCAGCTTTCTCAACTTTGGTTTTGTCAGTTTCTTCAGTTCTGGAAGTCTAAGAATGACATTTGCTCATCAGTTCATATTTGTATCAAGTACAATTCCAAAAGTCAGGCTTCAAAGCCTTTGTGAAGGCAGAGAACTGTTATCTGTTATCTGTAACTGTTATCTGACAGATGTTCCTTTTGCATTGTTCACTGTTAGCTTATCTGTAACTAAAGTACGAACAGAAGATACTGCTACTTATCTTAAATCTTAAGTGCTGAGAGGTTTTCTAGCTGTTCTCCATTGTTCAGGTTGTCTAGGTATAATCTGTGCACTCCTTCCCCTTTTCCAGTTTAGCAAAGTATGTCCAGCTTCTTCATGTTCTTGTGAACAAATTATCTCCAATGACACTTTCAAGAATTTGGCAGGTCAGAAAAGTGACTACTGTTGAACCAGTAGGTTCTTTAAGGAGATGGGTTACCCACACATGGAAGAGCTAGAGATGGCACGCTTCAAAGAGCAACAGTGATAAGAGAGCTGTCTCTGTGGCTATTCTCCTCCCCATCTATGCCTTCTCCTGCTTCTCAGGTTCTCTTCATAGCACTTTTTAACCTGACAAATCCCCAGAATAACCAGGTGTCATTTTTCTCTTTCTATGGTTCTTTTCTCCCAAGTCTGTTCATGGATTAAAAGTATTAGGATCTCTGCGTGGTGGTGTGGAGAAAATGTGTTGCTCATTAATGAAACGTGTTGTATTGTTATTTTACAGTATGATGATAAAATTTCTCTAAGCAAAAATATTCCTACCTTGGAAATAAAAAGGCTTCAGGAGCAGAATGCCAGTCTTCGTGCTGCTGTTGCACAAATGAGGAAAGAAATGGAGGGTCTTGATAAGATGATGTCTTCTCTTCCTTTGACAGAAAATGGACAGCTTGCAGAGCAAGGTGACTACACTTGCCACAGAACCCTAAACTCAGTTAATGAAGTGTAGCTGTGGTGGTCATTACCTAGAAGGGCTATCCAGCCCGGGTGTGTGTATAGATCATGACTGTGGGGTTTTCAAGATTCTACAATACATCAACACACAGAGGTCTGAGAGTCTCAGAATTTCTACATTACAAATTACTACAAAACTATTATTAGTAAAAACAAATATACACATGCTATAAGTCACTACAAAATTACTGTGAGGAAAGTAAATGTGTGTATATATATTGCAAGAGTACAGCAAGTATACATGTATTACAAGTTATTACAGAATTCCAGATAGTGAAGCAAATACATAAAATCACAGAATGGTTTGGGTTGGAAGGGACCTTTAAGGGTCACCTAGTCCAGCCTCCCTACCATGGGCAGGGACATCTTTCACTAGAGCAGATTGCTCAAAGTCCTGTACAACCTGGCCTTGAGCACTTCCAATGATAAGGCATGCACAACTTCCCTGGGCAATCTGTCACAATGTCTCACCACCCTCATTGTAATTTCTTCACAGGAGAAGTATTCAGGCCCTCTGATCATATTAATGAACACCCTCTTTAACAGGTCTATGCCTTCCTTACAAACCTTTCCTGTGCCTGTGCCTCTAATATATTATGTGAGGTGCTACTGGTGTGATAGTCACCACACCACTCCCAGAAGTGGTGCTAAATGATAATCAGGGAAAAAAAAGTCTTATTTCAAAGATGCCCTACATCACTGAATCTTGAGTCAACCAGGTCCCCCAGTGAGGGTCAGGTCTGTCTGGGAGACTTCATGCAGGGAAGCTCTTGCAGAGAGGCTCATTTTGGGTGGGTGGGTAGGTAGTACTTTTTTTTTTGTGTGTGTAGGTATGTAAATGGGCATGGGGTATCAGTTCCAGGTATAGTTGTTGCAATTCCTGTTTTCATGGAAGGTCAGTTTGTTAGCACAGTTTCTTTGACCTGCATCTACCAAGCTTTCTTTGACCTGCTACTATGGCTGAGTGCTAAGGAAATGCCCACTAACAAACAAGAGTAGTCTTTATTTAATAAACAATAAGCATACTCTAGCTTTGTTAATAATGAAACATTAATAACCAATTAAAACCTCTGTTAATTTTAAATAAAAAAAAAATTCAAGCATAGTTTTTGTTACAGGCAGCTCAATTTGTCCAGTTTTTTTAAGGTGATGTTATCCAATATATAATAGAATTATGGCTGCTAAAGTTGGGCAGTATCCAAGAGATGCAATAATCTCTGTCAGCTGATAAACGTAAGTTTTCAGAAATGCGTTATCTGTTTTCTTTATGGCTGAAATACTTCATTCAACTAATCTTTCTTGTATCCATTTTTTAAATTTATGGAGATTATATTCAATCACTAGAAGAGATTATATTACATCTGATATTTTTAAGACAATGTAATTTGGAGGGGTGCTTCTGATTTCCACGAAGTAACCTGTTCTTTCCCATGACTTGTCCATGCGCACCAATAAGTTGGGACTCACATTTTTAATGGCACTAAAAAAATTGTTCAGGATTAGCTTCCATTTATTGATGATTTTTTTCAGCTGTGACTGAAAGAAGCTGCTGTACCTTAAATGTTCTCGTTATATTCAGTATTGCCAGTTTCCCAAGAATGATTACCTGAGCCAGTACTGGGAGAAGTAAAAACTTCTTTGTGCTCCTTTATCCATGAATTGACCTTTCTCATGTGTCATCTCTATTCGCTTCTGTATTTGGTAGCTAACTTATGTTTGCATATTTTAGGACTGCTATTATTTTTCTCTTTCTTCAGCTCTGTTCACAATATATCTCCTGAAGTGGTATACATGCATAATAACAGAACGAAGGCCAAAGCAGCTGTTGCTATGAAAGCCTAAACTGGATAGATAAATACATATATATTTATATTATACTCATCTTCTCTTTTAGGTTTATTGTGCACAAACAAAATTTCAACTGGAACCACTTTGAGCAATACCAAAGTCAGCTCAGTTAGCTTGGATTGTATGGCAAACCCAGCCACAGAAAAGGTACAGAGGTTTAAACTTCTGAAAATACCTATATGTGCATGTGTGTGTAATTAAATACGTATTATTTTTATTTGAATAAATACTAAAAGCTCAGGCTTATGCCTTATGTGGTTAGCTAGTAATAAGTGTAAATTGGATGAAAGCCAGCAGTGATTTATTTCAGGCAGACTTAGGCTCATTCTGTCTGGGGAGTACATTTTGACTAGTCGTCCCGTCACAAATCACTCCCGGTCTTTCAAGCCCTTCTGGATATTTTTTTCCCACTTGCAAATTCTCAGACCGCAGTGTGTCGCCTCCTCGAGGTTTCCGCTGTAAATCCGCATTTCAGCCTTTTTCTGAAGGGCCAAAAGCCTTTCAATGCGTTCCGGCGAGGAGCGAGGAAGCGCTGAGCCGCGTCCCAGCGGGCGGGCACGAGCTGCGGAGCCACGCGCTCTGACAGGCCCCGCTAGGGGGCGCCAGCCACCTGCAGCTGGTGCGAGCGAGGGGCTCGCTGGCGCTGGAGCGCCCTCACACGGCTCCAGGGCTCACGATGTCACTCCCGTCGCGCTGCGGCCAGGGGCAGGAGCGACGCCGGCGTTAACTCGCCGCACGCGCGCGTCTCCCTGAAAAAGAAGTTCGGGGCCGATACAGAATACTGCGTAAGGCTGAAGTCACTGTATGTTCTGCCCTCCCTGTCTCCCAGGGGTTTCATGGTGTAGTAAATGGAGTCTCATGTAGGATAGGTTAAAATACAATGAAAAAATAAGGGATTTCTAATTTTGAGGTAATCTGTAAAATCTACCCATAGGAGCTGCATGCTTTACTCTTACTGTTAAGACTCACCAGTAACCATCAAAGTTCAAGAAAATGGAAATAATATGGAAATGGAAATGGTAATAAATAGGGATGAGAGGTGGAGCCTCTCTCTCTGGACGCATTCCAAACCGACCGGGATGGTTTCTGTGTGACCTGCGTTAGGTGGCCCTGCCTTAGGGGCAGGTTGGACTGGATAATCTCCAGAGGTCCCTTCCAGGCCTGCTGATGTTGTGGGCAGTTAAAACTAAGAGTTTCAAGAACTGAAATAATACCAATGATTAAACAAAATTTTGGGGCCTTGGGAACCTTGTGTGAAAACATGCGCAAGCCGCCAGACACAGATAATGTTTAATCTTTGTTTTACCTTTTTACTGAACATAGAAGGAGATCTGTTTGTTCCTGCTGTCAAATTATAGTTAGCAAATCAGTGTGTGGCAGTGTAGACAACATAGACTTATATTTTCTTTTGGGCCACTTCCAGAATTAGGTGAAAATTTAATCTTATACCATCTATTCTTTTCTGTTGCAGTAAACATTTTATGAACGACTGTCGAAGATGCATTCTCATTTTCTTCACATTTCTTTAAGTGGGGATAGAGCCTTAAAAGAAAAAGTAGGGAGTGGCTTTGTGCTAGAGACATTAAGATAGGAACGAAACATTCTCTATGCCCGAGATTAATCCTTTGCTTCGTGACGCTAAACTGTAATTGAGTGCTCATGGTCAGATATAAGAACATTTTTCAGGCAGCATTGTGCATCTTATGTGTGAAATGCTGAATTACTTGTGCTTTATATATGTAGGCATGTAGTAAATAGCAGATATGCAGACCAAAACTCGAAATGAACAAAATGCTGGGATTGTAGTTAATGCTGTCTTCACTGATGCTGAGCTATCATTTCTGGTATTTCTGCTGACTGCTTTATTTCTTCTTCCTTGGTACATAGCCAGCCTTCTTAGGCATAGACTGGCAACTGGAAACAGTCCTGTTACAGACAATTGGCAAAATTTCATCAGAATTCCTTACTGCATATTAGAAGTGCTTCTCTCTTAACATTTTTCTATACTGTCTCTGTGCTGCTTCCATTTACCATTTATTAATTGCATGCTAAGGATGTGCTTAAGGCCATCATGAATTACGTGCAAAAATATCTCTAGCTTGGGGAGTTTATAATCTGTTGAGCAATAATGGTAGCTAAAAATGGGGGAGCAGATGTGAAGTCAATATGAAGAGCTATAGTGATAGGGTTTTTTTTCCCATTTAGTATAACAGATGTTCTGGGACCATAATCTCAAAATTACTCCAGAGCTAAAAAGTAGCTAAAGAAGAGGAAAGTTTATGTGGAAACTAGCAAAATAGGCATGTAGATTATTGCATGTAGATTATTGCATGTATGTGATTTTTCTTCTCTTCCTTTTGTATCAGCTCCGAGGAGAGTTCTTCTTCCCACCTTTATTTAGTACCAGCTTTTCTGTGTTTTCTCTCTTTTGTATTGTAGAGTTTTACTCTGGGCATGGAGCTAAAGGTAGAAAGATTTCTGAGTTCAACTCCTAACTCTACAATGTACAACCTCTCACCTGAAAAAAAAAAAATCTTCTGTGTAATGCTGCTGAAGGTTTTTCTGAAAAATTCAGGAAAAACAGAAGTTTAAGCAAATAGTATTCCTCCCCCAGCTCTGTGATGTGCTTTTGCATCTTGGTACGGTGAAGATGGTACATAGTGTGACAACCAGTGGTGCTGTTAACTGGTCACTGCATTGACCTCTTTTTATGTCAAGTTTCAGTGTGCTAATTTAACAGTTCATATGATGAGAGTAGAATGTAATAATTTGTATCTGCTTTGGTGTAAATTGCTGTATGTACACCAAAGTGGTGTTCCTTTTTTCTTTCACCTTGGTACCTTCATGTTTTTATATTCTAGTCCTGCAGTAATTTCTCCACCTTTCTCTCTGATAGTGTTTGTGTACTAGTATGCTTTCCATATGTGTTCAAAAGGGCTTCCTCTTTTCTGGTAAAACTATCCAAAGAAATAAGAGAATGGGAGTTGCATGACCCACTAAGGCAATGGTGATTGGGTCTTTTGGGTAAATATTTTATCATAATGTTTATCTGCACGTAAACACAATTAAGTTTGCAGAGACAAAACTGGTTTTAGAATCTTTACTTTTTACTCTTCAGCCTTTCTCTTTAAAAAAATGTTTTAAGTTGTATTTACCTCGTGTGTATGCATGCGATGCTTATATGGAGAAGGATTTGTGATGGTTTGCTATCTGCAGTGAAGTATCTTTTCCACATTTTATTGTAAAATTAACTGCTTTCTAGTTTACACTTACACAGTGTTTATCCTATGTATGTTATTTTACACTTACAGTTAACAATATGTGTGGGAACATCCCAGGCTATTACAGTGTTTTGCCCTATATTGCTAAGAATAGGTTTCATTTGCCCTTTATTGTGAAGAAAATTCTGAAAATGGACCCTCAAAAATGGCTATAGATTTCAACTTTACACTTCTTCAATTGGCTTCTAATGTGTGTTTGTAGAAATCTCTAAACCTACAGACTTCAGTATCAAAATATTCATTATAAGCACTATCTTGTTTTTTCCAGGGGCCAAAGGCCAAAGTTTTTGAAGAAAAGATGGTAGATCTTGGACAACAGTTTCCTGACATAGGTCCTGGTGTCGGTCTTTGGTATGGTGTCAGCGGCACTCTACAAGGAGTGCAAAATAAACTGAAGGAAGCAGCAAGACAAATTTCTATTCTGAGTGAGGAGAAGCAGCAGCTGATTGAAATGGGAAATGGACTCAGGGCAGAACTCAGAACGGTATTAAAGGAAGGTAAATTTATTCTACAGGAGAGTGCAAGTTTATGTATTTAGAATAAAACCTGGGAATCAGTTCATCCTTTGAGCTTTAATATGAAGACAAAGTGCTGGACTGACTGATTCTTGATCTGTATAATTTGTGTGAGGCTGTGGTGCTAATTGTTGCAAGAAGGACCATTCTGTGATAGGAAGTACTAGCACAGAACAACAAGAGCCTGTAGGCAGTAACTTTTGCTGATGAGCATCTTAGATGAAGGACTCCCTGATGCTCAGATGTCAGTGTGGGAAATAGAAGTTGAACTAAGACTTCTTTCAAGAGCAGAAAAGAAGTAGTTTCTCTTGGAATAAAAACTAATACTTCATGAAAGTGGTAAAGAAAGCAGAATAAGCTTACTATAGAGTAAACTTGAATCAAGAGTATACATAATGTGAGAAGATTTCACTGTGGACATTCAAGTTCCATTCACCAATTGCTCTGGCAAAGAAGCAAAGTAGAAAAACACAAGGACCATTTCTGTATAGCATTGAATCCGTCTGCAGTGAGAAGGTGTGTATTGTGTTTCACTTATATACACTATAAACATTGGCTGGGAATGTAATATTGATGACAAATAACAACAGAGAATGTCTTCCTTAATATTTTCTCTCCTTTATAGGACTTTTGCATCCTGTCAGCTCTAAGCGCTGCAAAGTTTGTGTTGTGTCTGGTAGCCTTTTCCCAAGAGAGCTTGTCAAAAGAACACAGTGTCAGCTATCAGCTTTAAAACGTCTACAGCACAGGCTTACAACACAGGTAATAATATGCTCTTGAAATCTAGTGATAATGAGCAGTTAAGCCAGTTGAAATTCCGTGAATAGAACTTTCCTTAAAATTCTGCATTTAAATATCTTTTACTGATTTTAGCTCAAACTTTCCTTTGGTACCCTGGGAGATTTCATAGAATCATAGAATATCCTGAGCTGGCAGGGACCCATGGTCATCTTTTAGTCCTGACTCCACACAGGGCAACCTAGAAGTTGAAACTTGTATCTAAGAGGATTGTCCAAATGCTTCTTGAACACTGACAGGCTTGGGATCATGACCAGTCCTTGGGGAGCTTGTTCTAGTGCTTGACGACACTTCTCAAGGAAGAACTTGGTCTTAATATGCAGCCTGCATGAAGCTTTAAGCCATTCTGTTGCATCCCATCACAGACACTAGAAGGAAGAGATCAGCACCTCCCTCTCTGCTCCCCCTCATGATGAGGTTGTAGACAGCAATGAGGTATTCCTCAGTCTCTTTTTTTCCAATCTGAGCAAGCCGAGTATCCTCAGCCACTCCTCATAAATCTTACCCTCTAGTCCTTTCACCACCTTTGTTCCCCTCCTTTGGACACCTTCTAATATTTCTATATACTCCTCATATTGTGGAGTTCAAGTATTAGTTTCATAAAGCTTAGCTTTAAATAAGTAAGATAACCATTTGAAGGATTTGTAGTGGGTTCTAAGATAAACTCGATATTGATTAATCAGTGAGCACATTTTTAAATGTCCGCAGAGGTGGGATTTTAAAGCACCCTTGTCCACATTATTGTAATAGCACATTTTCCGTCTATGAAAGCAGGATATGTAATTAACCCATCTCTTATCTTTTGTAATTAGAATACAACTTTTAATGGATAAATTGCAGCTTTCATCAGAGGGACAAACGGATAAATCCTTGCTCCCCTAGTTGTTAGTGGCAGATCTCCCAGTAACTTCAGTAATCAGGATTTCACTGTGTACTTTACTTACTTGATCAGCTGATTTGTTCCTGTCAGGATTGAGTCAGAGCAGCTGATTGTTGTTGTCGTTTTGAGAGCAGTAAACAATGTTCTTTCAGAAAAGGTGACGTTGTTGCTTCGATGTATGAAACTCCAGTAGAATTATTAACCAAGTTCAGTTGGGAAAATGCTTCCTTTAGGAACCTCTTTGGGCAACTTGTTCCACTGTTTGATCACCCTCCCAGTAAAGAAAGTTAGAGTTTGATTTTTTTGGTTTGGGTTTGGTTGTTGGGTTGGGTTTTTTTCCCCACTTATCCTTAAACAGTGTCCTGTACTTGAGCTTCTGCCCATTGCCTGTTGTTCTGCCACTGTATATCACTGAGAAAAGTCTGCCTTAGTCATCTTTACTTCCTCCCACCATCCCCATCAGGTGCTTATACATGTTGAAAAGATCACTCCTGCCCTCTCTCTTCTGGAAGGTAAACAAGGCCAGCTTCCCTATCCTCTCCTAGTATGTCAGATGCTCCAATTCACTGCTCATCTTTGTGGCTTTTTGCTGGACTTGCTCCTGTATCTCTATGTCTTTCTGGTACTGGGGAGCCCAAAAGTGGACACAATACTCTAAATGTGGTTGCACCAGTGCTTGGTAGAAGGAAGTAATCACCTCCCTTGGCCTGCTGGCAGTGCTTTTGCTGATGCAGCCCAGGATGCTGTTGGTCAGAGGCCTCACAAACACGTTGCTGCATCATGTTCACCTTGTAGTCCACCAGGTTTCCTGTGTTTCTGCTGAGCTGCTTTCCAAGAAATCAGCCTATTAGACTGAAGCTGCAATCTCCTCTGCCTCTGGGGAAAACTCAACTGAATTAAAGCTTATTTCCTCTGGAGGATCCTGTTTGTTTTTAATTCTTTCTTTATGCAGTCTTATTTCTCTTAACTGAAATCAAGCACAGATTGAGAGCCTTTTTGTGAATTACTCATCCGGGAATGTATAGGAGATTGAAGTTTCTTGTTTCTGTTTTTACATACTAAGATCTCTGTGATAATATGAAACTTCACAGGAGATAATCCTATCATGTTGTCAGATTGCACTAAGAAATCACAACTGTCAGTCACTTGAAGATTTTGCCATTAGAACACATTTGAAAAACATCTTGAGCATTTTTACGTCTAGACACATTCCAAAAAATAAGAAAGAATAACCACATACTTGTTTTGAGCATGCCATCCTGTTGTTTGTTTTGGGGTTTTTTTTGAGCCTGAAATTATCACTAATTTCTGTAGATGTTATCTGGTTGCCTTAAGTGTATTACAAAGAATATGAGCCATCTGGCCAGACAGTTTGAATGACAAAAGTGGGTTTCATAAAAGAGCCAGTGGAAGTAAGTTCTAATGAATATTTGATTTTTCTTACAGTTAAAAATGGTGTTAAAGAAAAAAAGCATATTAACCTCTGTAGTTGCTTAGAATAAGTGCTATAAATTAGGTAAATTAAGATTACGGAACTCAGATGGTACTAATTTAACCAGCTGCATGTCTGGGATGACACACTTTCAGTTTGCGGTTCAGTTCTGCTGAAAATAAGTGTTTGGTATTTTTTCCTGTGGAGTAACACGGTGCTGCAGATTCGCCATGAGGGCTCTTAGCTGCACGAATGACACAAACTTCTGGGTCAGATTCTAGATTTTAGAAAATAGTGTAAAAAGTTGAAATGCAGAGATCATCCAGCAATTAAATTTGAGAGCAAGTGTTCTCAAGGTCAAGTTCAGTGTTCTGCTCTCAGGTCTTTAGGCAGACAGTTATCCAGCTTCTGCACAGGATTGCTATTCTCTTGGATAATGAATAGTAGTAAAAACCGGTGATACTTGTTTGAATATGAAAGGAAAAGGCTCTCCAAGCATCCAAAGTATGCAGCAGCATTTTAGCTGGGAAAGGCATATTATTTGCGGATGAAAATTGGTACACGTATTTCTTGGCTAAGGTGAATCTATCAGATTGGATCTATGGCAACATTATGGAATATGTTCTAAGGAAACCTGGCAGGGAAGAACTCTTGAGTTTGACATCCTACCACAGGTGCTTGAATTTCTCTTAGCTTCTTCCTGGCAGAAGGCAACCAACAGCAGAGGCACTCTTGTTTGATAGAGAAAGGTTGCCTGAAGTCCAAAATGCTATGCTGTTAGAGCTAGTTAGAACCAAATTTGAACATATTGCTTGAGTGAAAATAAGCCCCTGTTCTTCTTTATTGCCCATTAGTCGGTGAAGAAGTTTTAAAAGTTGCGGTGTGAGCAAACATTGTAAACCATCCAACAGACAGCGATAACTGAGAATGCCATCTGCTGTACCCTTACAGAGCTAATGGAGACTTATTCATCCTTAGATATAGCAGATAGTCTAAGATAACAGAAACTAAAAACTGTAATAGGTCAGTCAGATAAGTGCAGTGCAAGCTGGATAATCTGGTATATTTTATCCAATTTACCTAATCAAATTCTTTTGAAATCAAAAGTATTATAGAAGGCATTAAAAATACCAGTTAGGAAATATCATAGTGAAAGCCATCTGGGTTCCAAGACTGGGAATGCTCAAAGCATATGAGCTCTGTGAGAACAGATCTGGGAATGCAGCACTATTTTGCAACTCTTTGTTGACCATCTGAGGACCTGCTCAAGAGCTGTCACAGCAGCACTGTTACAAGAAGTATTGGCATCTTGTAGCATGAGGCAGGTCCTTAGAGAAAAGGATCAGGGCGCATTAAATAAATACCCTTTGCTGGTAGATCAGTGGTACATATTATGGGACAGTAGTATCAGCTACTTCTGAAGCAGCAGATCTTAAGCCTCTTGCAAAATTCCAAAGTGAAAAGGTCAGCTCTGGTCCTAGACAACAGTCCTGAGCATGATTCTGATCTCCCTTTTGCAGGGATTCAGAAGGAAATAAGTGGGGCAGCTGTTAGTGTGCTGGAAGCCTGGAAAGTGGTCTGCCAACAGGTGAATTTACTGTGGAATGCCTCAGTGTGGTTGTGGATATATAATTTATTCAGGATGCTTGTGAACATTTTACTAATTTAAAGTCACAAGCTTGGCATCCTTGTTCACTTGAACTTTCAGTTCACTGAACTCTTTCTTAAGCTGTTAAACTCTTAACACTGGGAATAAAATTTTCAAAGGAGATTAGGATCCAGCAGAGCATTTGAGTAGACCTTTTGTAGCCTGCTTGTTTCATCTGTGCACTGCTTGGGTTGAGTCTGAAAACGATTAGCTAAATGCTTATGCAAATAATATGTAAAAATGATTTCCAGATGTGGGCAAAATTGCCACAATTCAAAACCCTCTTTTTTTTTTGGTTGGTTTGTTGTTTTGGGGTTGGTTTTTTTTTTTTTTTTTGGGGGGGGGGTGTTAGTAATTTTTGTTTCATTTTCTACCTCTTTAATTTTTCTAATTTTTTTCTAATCTTAGAATTTAGATGACTTTGAAATTGAGACAAATAAATATTCATTGCCCATCCATCCCAGTCTTGCCTTGCCTTATTTTTCTTTTTAAAATCGTTGAAGATTGCTTTTGTAAGAATAAATAGATTCTAAAAATACAATGTGTCCATGGCTCTTGGAGAGGTAGCATTTGACTGTGAGTTTCCAGATGGTGTGCTAAACTCCAGGAGTAGAATTCCAAGAATTCCAACCTCTTCAGCTCATGGGTTGTTTGGAAGTCGTGGTTGAAGTGGCTATAATTGAGGATCTTTCCAGCTCTGGAACCTTTGGGATTATCTCTGTTTCTGCTGGAACTTGTCCAGACTATAAAAGGTGGCCCTTTTTATATCCAAGCTGTTCATCTTCAGTAGTCTCATTCCAGGCTGCTCTTTACCTACAAGATACCTGCTGAGGCTTCAGCTCCTGCACTGAAGCTGAGCTTCCAAACACCGTTTTCAGTGTTTTTCTTCTAGGCAATCACTCTTACTAGCCAAGCTATGTTTGCTCTTATGTTCAAGATCATCATCCTTACCAAAACCAGAATTTATTACCCTCATACCTTCAGGAATTTCAGTGTCAGTTACTTTGTATGATGGGCTCCTGTTTATTTGCTTTTCTTTAGTTTGAAATATATATCAAAAGACTGATGTTTATTTTCATCTCCTTTGACAAGGCTGAAGAAGATCTTAAACCTCTTGTAAAATTCCAGATCTTACTTTAATTGCTTCATGTTGAAAGTTGGTGAATTAAGGTTTTTTGCTTGCTTACAAGTTTCTTTTCCATAGCTGATTTATATTATTTATGGTTTTTTTTAGGACTTCCTTTGGAGTTTTCTTCTGTATTTAAAAGATTAAAAAAATCACTGGAAAAAACAAAAAGGGAAAGTGACCCTGAGTCACAAAAGGAAGAGTGACAATATAAACTTGAGAAACAAGCAGGATGACAGTGACAGCAGCAAGAAATGTAGATTTTTAACGGATCTAGTAAGAGGTTTATTAGGAAGGTAGTTTGGCTGTGTTAATCTAAATGGAAAATAATTCTGTTTAGTATTATTTATAAATGATTATTTTAAATCTAGCAGTGTAACAGTAAATTCAGCTAAGGATGTATTATTTTCAGAGACCACAGATTACTTGTCTTGATGTAATATTTCATATTAGGAGCTGCAGTATGCAAAGCAACAGCATCCCTCAAGGATATCTTCTCTAATTGTCAGCTCTGGCTTAAAGGATAAAGAAGCTCCAAGCAGATGTGGGGAAAAGACGGAATTACCATCCACGGAGGTACAGTGCAGTTTTATCATCAGTGTAATTTGCCTTCAGTTGGAATTTTCAATTGCATTTGTTCAGCAGTCATCTCCTGGAAGACTTAAAAATATATGCACTTTTTAAAAAAAATTATGCGTTGTTCCTGTAGAAAATAGTATTTGTTAACACTTACTAAACTTCAGTTTCTCAATCACTTTCTTGTTGCTGTAATAAATCTTCTTGTATGACCTTTCAAAATTAAAAATAACAATTTTCTTTTGACTTGCCTCTTGCTGAAACCTTCTATCTTTCCAAGACCAAGATGCCAATTTTCACATGTATTTGACATGAAATGTATGCATCTCTGTAAGAGTGTGTTTGAATTTGAACAGGTTCAGCTAGATTTGTCCGTTGAAAATCATGGGCCAAAGCAACAAAAGGCAGCTACATTCTTAAAGACTGTTCAAAGTCAGCCACCCAGGCAGAGTCCTAGTCAAGCCCAGCAGGTCCAGCTTTCTTCATCTAGAGCACATCATTTCTGTCAAGGTATGTGGCAAACTTTACAAAAGGGATCAAGTCCCTCTGTTCTCAGTCCCTAGAACACTCACCAAGCTAAGCATGTTTTATAAAGTAATTAGCAGTACTTGACTCTTCTAGAATGATGGAAGTATGCTAGTGGATTCTGCCACCTTTCACAAAATTTTTACATGACTGCTACTGTTGTTAAGAGTCCTCTAATCAGAATCTAAAGATCTAATGAGTTTACTTGAAGTGAATTTCACAGTTGCAAGCAGAAGTAAGAATTAAGAGGAACATACCTATATATATGTGTGTATATGTATAAATTCACTTGAAGCAAATTTCACTGTTGCAAGCAGAAGTAAGAATTAAAAGGAACATATATGTATCTCTCAATGATTTTAATGCCATTGCTGCATTAAGGAGTATTTTATTAAATACTCCTGGAAAATGCAAATAGCCTTCTGTTTTGACATAGTCTAAAACTTAACTGGGGCAGATATGAAAGCATCTGTCTGAGAACTGCACACTTTGTGTGTTGCCAAGTGACTGATGGATCAAATTGTAATTTGGCAAATCCTTGCTCAATCGTTATTTTTGTGTCATGTTAATAGCTGCAACACTGCTTAGTATGCTAAGACCCAAAGGCCAAAGGTGAGATCGTGGGCAAAATGTGGTATATGCTGTGGACACACAGTGAGCTAGGCATTGTTATTCACTAGAATTGTATAGTCCAATAGGGAATTTTAGCAGAAGTGCCACTTGTAAGGTATGTGCAGTAAACTGTAGCCTTTTCACAGGCAAATGGAAAAGAAACTTTTTAATGGTAGTCATTATCTTAAGCAGTGTATTGCAGGTGACTCTTATGTCTCCCAAACTGTTGGCATGTTCATGAAGTAATTCATCATCAGCAAAACTTTGGAAAACTCCTGTGGATGGGACAAAAAGTAATGGCCTTAAATTATAATACTGGAAAAACTTAAAGGGTGGCTAATAATGGAGAGTGTTCCCCAGAAGTATTGTGGACTCTTCTCATTAAAGGTCTTTATAAACAGATGGATAAACATTTCTCCAGAATGTTCCAAGTAAAGGTGACTTTCGTTTTTTTATAAGAGACACAGCATTCAGTAAGTTATTTCTTACAGTGGTGTGGGGCATGTGTGAATTGTTTGGGTTTTTTGTTTTGATATTTTTATCATCATAATTATTACTGAGATCTGAGGGCAACTGTGGGGTTATATGTCAGCCATTTAATAATTTTCAAGTGAGCTTTATATTAATAGTGACCTGTTACCATAACTCAAGTGCCATTAACCAGACTGCAGGAGCAAGAATACAACCAGTGGGTTCAGGGAAGTGATTTGTTCCCATCTATTTGGTACTTGTGAGGCCACATCTGGAGTACTGTGTCCCTTCTGGACTCTGGCACAAAGGACTGATGAACTAGGGTTTAGTGGAGAGTGACTAAGATGGCTACAGTGCTGAAACACATGTTACTTGGGAAAAGCTGGGTTATTCAGTGTGAAAAAGAAAGAGACAGTGGGTGGCCTGATTGCTGCTTTTTCACTGCCCAGTGAGGGATTTTGGAGACAACAAAGCTAGACTCTGAGATGCACAGTGAAAAGAGGCAAGGGACACAAGTGTGCCAAGATGCATTCTGAGCAGGGAGTCATAAGCACTGTGACATTTCACCCAGAGGTTCTTTCCAACCTACATTGAATCTAGTTTTAAACCAGTGTATAAATGCAATGAACCATCTTTAGCAGCACACAAGAAAAAAAAATATTTAAAAGGGCTTTCAAAACGAAGAATGGATTATAATTGTATTTATTCACAGCAGTAGTTCATTGCAGGGGCAAAGTAACGTGCATTGACAGACCTGTAGGACTGGAATGGACATAGTGCTGGCAGTCATGATTCATGTGCTTTTCTGTGGGACTGTAATAGGAAGAGTATTTCAGGTCAGGCCTATATTGGCAGGATAAGCAAAAGGATGTCTTTCAAACATTACTGATAGTGTCATGCAGTTTCGTGCTGCTGGTGCGTGATGCAACACCACTGGCAGCCTTACAAGGACATCAGTTTCTTAATGTCTAGAAATTTCCAGCCACCGTTGCAAAACATACTGTAGATATTGGGGGATCTAGAGAATAGCAAAGTGGAAAGATAATACTGCCAACATGAAACAAGTGAAACATCAATAAGGGGGGATATTTTCCTGAGAACAACCTAAATTTGATCTCTGCATCCAGATTTACCCTAAGAATACTAGAGTGGTGCTTCTCAGTCAAACATGCAGGCCTTGAAATACTGCACTGCAAGAACAGCACTTTTAAAAAGTCTTTTATGTTGCTTAGCTTTCTCCTCTAGGAAACCATCCAAATGGTATCCATAATTCTACTAGACTGAATTCTGTATTTCAGAAACAAGACTGTGAAAGCAAAATCTTTCTTGGAAGAAACTCACCTCAGAATATAAGATTTTTTCAAGGAGTTCTGCTTCTGATTTTTATCAAAGGTTTGCCTTATTTTTCATGCCTGAGCTATGGAAAAATAATAAAATATTTCCTTTTTAAAACCACTCACTTGAATTTAATATGTTTATTAGAAGCATAGTTACTGTGGGTAGAACTGTCATGAAGATGGAGTGACTTGGTACTGGACTTTCAGATACAAGTGACACGCACATAGATTTGAAAGCTCAGTAACAAAAAATGCAACAAGTTAGTTTGCTTATTCAAATGTTTTTTACAAGTTCAACTCTACAAATCTGTCACACCAGTAGTTGTGGTTTATGGGCATTTCTGGTGAAACAGAAACAATTGCAGTGT
This sequence comes from Lathamus discolor, assembly GCF_037157495.1. Taxonomy (NCBI): domain Eukaryota; kingdom Metazoa; phylum Chordata; class Aves; order Psittaciformes; family Psittacidae; genus Lathamus; species Lathamus discolor. The sequence goes on along the minus strand of NC_088896.1, from coordinate 12,990,371 downwards.
GAGAATGATTTTTCTGAACCTGTTAAACAGCTTCATTAATTTTTTTCGTGTACAAAACTGCCTACTGGGACTTGAAATTGTTGGCATGTCAAGTAAGCCCTGCATTTCGCTGTATTTCCAGCCTAAGGCACAACTCGATGGCTTTTAAAGTGTTTGTGACTGCATGTTAGCACTGAGTTACTGAAGTGGACTGTTATATACTTCATTCATTTCACCACAGAATTTGGAACTTTTGGAAGCTTCTAAGATTAATTTTCTCTCTCCTTGCCCTACCTCCTGATTTTTTGTTTCTACTTTAGGAATGATATGGATTTAATAATTTGTATGATAATTCTGCAGATAAGTAGAAATAAAGGGTTTACAAGGATCACAGGTTCTTTGTTCAGGTGTTTTTATTGCTCTGTGCTGTTGAAAGAAAACGATCCTGCTGCAGAGGCAGACAGGTACAAGCCACTCTGGTGCTAAAAGTGTCAGTGTTATGTGCATAGACTCTACTAGTAAGAAATACATGTGTATCTTTCCTTTTTATATGTCCTATCTCAGAGGTTGAGAGCAGGTGGGAGACTTTAGTTGGTGATCCATATCACATGCATCTTGAATGCTGATGACAGGCCATCCTCAAAAGAAAGTTGCTTCTCAGAGAAGTTATATGCTTTCCTCTGAAAATCATGACACGTGTACAACCATGTGATAGCTTCTGTAAATGCTGCAAGGTTTCTCTATTCACATGTGGGCTACAGGACCTGTTTTGATTTTAGAAATAAATGTTAGACAAGAGGAGAGGAAGCTTTGTAAAAAGTTTAGAAAAATGGAATTTATTTTACTTCAAATAGCTTAATCAGTTTTTTATTTGCTACTGGAGGCACTTGCTAGTTTTTCTGGAAGGAAAGGTGAACATCACCTATTAAAGTTCAACTGTAAACTGCAGTTAGAGTGTAGCCAGTCTTGTGGAGTGTGCTGTGCGGTACCATGTGAAAAGCTCCTGATCAGCTGTATCTCCTCGGGTCAACAGAGGCTGGGGTCAGTGCAGAGCAAATAAGGGCGTAAGGCAAGCTGTATCTGCGCTTAGAATGTCCTCACTTGTCTCTTGTTTTATACATTTTTGGGGTAGATGAAACCCTGTATTTTCCATGCCAGAGGAGGGCTCCAGTTGTGGTGGGTGGTCCCACTGTGCATTTTGAGAACCCCCAGATATAGATGCAGCTGAGTCCTGGGTGTATAAATCTGAGTTTACTTTGTAGACTAACAAAGAATGAGATTGAGCTGCTTTGAAGCAAAGTGACTTTTCTGGTTTACTACTTGAACTTAGATAGGGAGTCTTTTACTGTAATTCTCATTGTTACTTGCAAGGCTCTGTGATGTGAAATTCTACACTGTATGGATCAAGAGTTATCTTAAGTGTTTCTACACTAGACAGAATTTCAACAGCTCTGACATCACTGACAGTTCTGAGAGCAATCCATGGGGGTAAAAAACTGGCTAGAGAAAGAATCTGGTAAAATATTAACAAACAGAAAGAACACTCTGGCTCTGGCTTCATTCTGGCTCCAATCAGATTTAGACTCATGATTTCTTTTCTGCGTTACATAAAACTTCATCTTTGAAGTGTTTCACAAATATTAACTAATCTCCTAGTTACATTTGCTTCATTTAAATGGTCTTCTCCTGAATAGGAACTTGTTTGAGCTGGTATTCCTTTAGAAGCACTGTTAGCCATAAGCAAATACCTAGTGACAAGTTTTTTAAATGAAATTTTCCATCTGGGGAAATTTTAGTTTGCTTGTATAAGGTCTCTACCTGTATCGCTTCAGTTTGGGGGGGGGGGGGGGATAAAAATCTGTAAATACTAATTTCTGATTGTGGTTAACACATATCAAATAGAAGATACATGCAGCATTACACTAAACATTTAGGTCCACTTTCAAAAGCAGTTTAGGCTCTTAACAATGATCTTACTAGCTCTTGTTGCCAAGGTCGTTTCTGAAAGTAAGTTACAGACTTGTAAATTAGGTGTGCTTTCTCGTTGCTTGTGAAAACCACACAACTGTGCATGGTCATGCTGATTCTTTTCAAGGTCCTTCACACATGTAAGCAGTCTCAAGCAAAACCGATAACACACGGAAGTCCTTATTTAGTGTTCTCTTAGGATATTTCCCTTTAAATAGCATTTCTGTCTCTGTGGTATTGGATCTTTGTCTTTTGCTGTTTTATAGACCACATCTCACAAGTTTGAAATTTCATGGTTTTAAATTTCTTTGTTAACACTGATTTTTGACAGTCCAAAACTTCTTAGCAGCCATATAGAGCACATGTTCTGTGGTGTTGTTCCAAACACCTAACTAAACAGCCTTAACTAGTTATAACTGTAGTGTCTCTACTGATGTCAGGAGACAAGCATAGAGAAGACTTCAGAGGAAGTAATGTATGTGATTCACTGGTGCTTGGTTACTTTGCCTTTGGATCTAAAGGATGAGGGCCTCCCATGTTATTTCTGAAAGTCATCCCATTGATTGTATACAAAAGACCCTTCAAAACTGAGGAAGAATTTAAAAACCAGGCTGTCTGTAAGTAGTGTTGACCACAAAAAAGAAGTATTCTCATTCTGCTGTGGCTCCTGTTGAGGCAAAATTATCTTTGAAGCTGTATCCAGTACCTTTCAGACACTGCTGCCTGAACTGTTCTAAGCTGTTGATGTTGTGAAATTCTGCTTTGCTATCTCCTAGATGTGGTAGTGGTCTAGGGTAAGGCATTATAATGATTAAAGTCCTTTCTCCCAGGCAGAAAAACACACTCAAAGGTCTTCATGGGCTCAAGCATCCCCTTTCATACCTTCTCCATCTGTAGGTAGCCACTAGGTGGCAAGCTGAACAGCATGATTCGACATCAATAGCACGAGTCCCCAAAGCTTTTGCTACCTGCAATAACAAGTGCCATCAAGCTGACTCACTGCAGAGGCTGCACACACGTGAAGGAACAGCTATTTCCAGGGAAGCCTGAACGTAAAAATTGCTTTGAAAAGGGTCTTGTTTTGACACTAGCCACAGTGCTGTGCTTTCCTTAGAGCATTAAACATAGTAGCTTTGCATAGAGCTATAAACCCTCAATAAGATTAATTAATTCCATAGTTCAATAATACTTTTTATTTCCTTCCACGTAGAATTTTGTCTGGACTTTCTATCATGTTCTGCTGACTATGAAAATTTGCCTTATCCTACTAATATCTTTCTCAATTTGTGCACTTTTTATTCTTGCTCTGTGATTGAATAGCTCCTGGGACTGAAGCCTATCATGATCAAAGAAATTTAGCTAGTACAGTATGCTGTAGTGTATCCTAAGCAAGTCTATTATATCAACTTCTGCTGTCTGCTTTGTCTCTCCATAGGAAATCTAAAGTTAAAATCTCAGTGCCTTGAAAAATAAGGATTAAGTGGCTGGAGCCAAGCACCTGTAAACATTACCTATAGCTTACAGTAAATATTGTGATTGACCAATTCCACTGATCGTACCTAATGAAACCTGTGATAAGACTAAAGTTCAGTTAGTTGGAGATAGTGGTTTTCATAGAATTATGCGAGAGGGCGCAGAATGGACTCCCAATTGGTATTAAGATCAGTCTCCCTGCTTCACAACCAAAAGGGTTACTTTTTGACTTAGTCCTCTGTAGTATACACAGATATTCTAGACAACAAAAATTAAAATTTCATCAGTAAATGCCTCTCTCTGTGAGAGAAGATGAAGAGAGGAAAAAAGAACAAAACAAAGAGAAAATGATAGTGCAGCTCTGTCAAGCCACAGAGTTGCCTTTGAGCCCTTTGGATCATGCATACCCAAACATGTTTACTGCAGCTTTTAGGGCTGCTCCTCATTTCTTGAAACAGATCAAACTATTGCAGCCAGCTACTTTATCACCATTTCACAATGTGGGAACAGGTAGGTCTAACTTTGTATCATGTTGTCTGGTGTGTTGGTATTGCTTGGGGGGATATAGATGTTCTCTCACAATGGAGAGAAGGGTAAACTTGTGAAAATGGTGTGTTTAAAAACATCTGAACACAGAGGTAGTGCTTGACCTGAGTAGTTAGACCGACCTGAGTAGTTAGACCAACCTTCCAGCTGTCTTCCCTTCTCCTCTCTTACACAGTCTGATGCTAAAGGAGAATGAACCGGTACAGATTAAACAAGGATTGAGCAGGATATCATCAGCATAGCAAGCCCTAATGGACAGTTCTGTGCCCCTAGATGTAGAAATGGGTCTGTTACTCAGTATAAGGCTTTGACAGTGTGGCGCTATGCCAGCAGTATATTTAGAAAAAAAGAATAAACCGGTACTCTTCAATTTTCCAGTCTCATAAGTAAATAAGAACATAGCTACAAAGTATTTTTCTTTCTTTTTTTGAGGAGTGGAGCTTGAAGTTACACATTCTGAAGAATCTCAGCAAAATATCAAAGCCAAGGATAAACTTGAAATGCCAGCTGCAGATTTGACAGTCAGAGGAGCCAGGCTGGAAGTTCAGCAGAAGTTAAAATCCAGGAATTTATCTTACGTTTATCCCATAAAACCAAAAATCTCTTCTAAGGTGGCAAAAATCCGCAACTATAATATTAAAGACTGATTTATTTGTTGTCAGCAAGTTCTGGGTCCACACTTGCTATTAACTTACTTTGAAATCTGTAAACCAAATCTAAATATCAGCTTCAGTTCTGTATGTTGAGTTGGGATGTTTGCAGCCAGAAGATAGAACAAATACCATGTTTCATACTGTGAACAAAAAGGGTTAATCTGTGTATATTACTGGTTAATACAGATTTACTTTAATTATATGTGTTAAATAATGCTTGCATCATGGATGTAGAAATGCCCAGTTAATACATATGTAAAGCCTTGTGCCTCTGAGCAGGGCTTGCAGGTCTTTAGCAAATATTTTGTTGAGAAACTATAGATGTGATTTAAGCTTAGAAGTGGGATGCCTCAACCTACTAGTTTTCTTATAATTAACAATGCAGACATTAATCCTGTGCAGCTATCTCTCTACTTGAAAGAAGGGGTGTTGAAAAGATGGCACCTGAATCTGTATTTTCTCTCATCTTCTGCAGCTCTTTCCATTTATTTAGACAGCACGAAAGAGTACAAAATTAAACTTCTATTGTTATACCAGTAATAATATTTTCATTTAACAAGAGATTGTCTAGAGTTTTAAGCAGTGAAAAACATGTTCATTAGCAACACTTAGAATCATACAGAAGCATTGTAAGTCATAAGTCTTACAGCAGATGAAACTAAAAGAAAACTTGGATGAGTTCTGAGGTAATGAGGGTTATCTATATAGTTATAAATATGCCAGGACATTGAAACAAGGAATTGGTGTATTTTTGTAACATTTCCAGTAATACTGAGCTGTCTTGGGTTATTATACTGAACTATGATATTACACTACACTGTGATATTACACTTGCGATATTACACATGAACTTTACTAAAAGTAAAGGAAATATATGTTAAAAATGCAAGAAAAAACTTATTTACTGTGAAGATGGTCAAGTACTGGAACAGATTGCCCAGAGAGGTTATGGAGTCTCCATCTCTTGGTCCATCTGTGGACCAACTAGACACAGTCCTGGACAGCCTGTTCCAGCTGACCCTCCCTCCTTTTGCTGAGGGATTGGACTAGGTGACCTCAAGAGGTCCAACCTAAGTGATTTTGTGATTCTGTGAGTGGTATCACTGATGTGAATAATATTTCTCAGTTGCTGCTAAAAACAGATAAAATCTAAACAAGATTAATGAAGAGAGCTACTTACCCATAAGTGGGTTGGTTTTTTTTTCCCTGTAGCACTTTTCTTTTTAGAAATGCTTTCCTGGTTCTTTTTGTAAAGAGCTGCTCTTTTTGGCATCTGGCAAAGTGGTAGTAATTATTTTGAGAATTTTAATAATTATTTTTCTGCTTCCTGCTGAAAATGTTTTGTTTTAGTGCAAAGGTGCTATATAATAATCAGATGCTAAATCTACAATGAATTTCATTGAGATGTTACCAAGCAAATATGAGGCCTGAGAGACCTTGTGAGCTTCTTTCTAAATCATTTAATTACTTGAAAATCCTGTTGCTGGATTCAACGTTTAACATTGTTCACAAGCCGGAACAACATGATGCATTCCCTTGAACGAGGCCCTGAATGAGCTCTTTCTGTAGCTCAAAGCATAGTGGTTTCTAACAAGTGCAGGAATTTTGGCCCAGATCACACCAGTTGCAGCTCTCTCTGGTTATTCTGGAACACAATGTGTCAATTCCAAAGTTTTGAATAGCTGGAGATAACCCTGATTAATTTTTTTAATAATTTCCAATTTTAATTTCCAATACCATGTTCAATATTGAACTGTGGAGATACACAATATTTCAGTGCTAATAGATTCTGTGCATTTACAGGTGTTAAAAGCAGTGTGCCCTTAGAAAATAAAGCAGTTTGTTCCATAATCTTTGCAACACCGCATCTGATCCTGGAAAACATTGTTCTTCATTCCTTACATCATGGGTACAAGCTCATGGGCTGCAGACTTCAGAATGCCTTTGTGCAGGTTTCTTTGCAGGTTTTTAAGGATTTTGTTTGCTTCTTTGAGGGGTTTTGGTTTTCTTCTTGTGCTTGATTCGTGTGACGTGCCCTCCCGCCCGCCCGATATATCACCTGGCATGCCTGGTCATGCAGACATCTTGTCAGAAATGCAATTTTAATTTATTCAGTTTCTCTGAGAAACAAGTTTCCTTAAGGGAATTGTAGGTAAGAGAAGATGATAGCTCTTGACTGTTTCATTTTATTTTACTTGTGATAGAAAAAAAGTAGTTCAATCATTGTACATTTGTTTCAAAGTAGCTGTAAGAACACAGTATATAAGTATGCTGCAAATTAACAAAGCATTCCTAATAACAATAAATAACAAGAACTATTGCATGAATCCTGTTTGGGGAGGCTGTGCTAAGTGTGTACTAAATACAAGTGGGAAATTTTCATGTATTTGTCTTATGACCAAAATATTTAACAAATTGGCATTGATTCTTAGCAACCAGATGAGAAAGAGTGGTGATAAGGGAGTACGGAAGATGCTACGGAATTGCACAAGGAAAGGAGAACCTATAAAAAGGGAATTCCAGCTGATCACAGAGTACTGAAAAGGTAAAACAGAGTAAACTGTTGATTGTTGTTATCAAAGGGTTAAAACACTATGATAGTATTGAGGAATAGATGGATAAAGGCAAAAGTTCTGCCCAGAAAAGGTCAGGGTCAAGCTGTCTTTTGTGTCAGCGGTGTAAAGCACCAATGGCAGTGGGGCCTTGCCCAGTGTATTCAACCCCAGACGAGCGATGGTGGGGGTGGCTGCATAGAATCACAGAACAGTTAGGGTTGGAAAGGACCTTAAGATCATCTAGTTCCAACCCCCCTGCCATGGCCAGGGACATCTCCCACTAAACCTCCACCATGGAGTTACTGCATTCCTGCATCCAGGTCCACGTTTGCCGACCAAAAGGAGGGATGGCTTTTTGGGGGTTGGAGTTGCAGTAGTAGGCAATACAGAACAACATTCAGGTATGTTTAGTTTTGCTTTAATCCACTCAGTGTAAGGTGAAAGGAGCCCTCACGCAGAGCCACCATTACTCTTTCCGCCCTTTGGAAAGGGGCACATCAGGGGCACGGCAGGGGCGAGCGGCGGCCAGCGCCCCGCCTCCGGACCTGCTCCGCTGCCAGTCACGGCGCAGCGACGGGCCGGGGCACGGGGCAGCGCATCCCCGGCCGGCGTGCGGGCTGCCCTGTGGTAACCCCGGGACCGTGCTCCGCCGGGGTGAACGACCGCGGCCGCCGGAGAGCGCCGGGTGCTGCGAGCTCCCCCGGCCGTCCCCTCAGCCGTCACCACATCGCCTTATCGCCTAGCAACACCCCACGGGCCCCGCGATTGGCAGGGCCGCGCCCCCGCCCACACGCTTCCGCCTCCGGATTGGGCGCCGTCCCGGCATGGCGCGCCCAGCCCAAGGCCCCTTCCCTTTGTGCGTCGCTGGCGCGGGCGGGAGCCCCGTGGTCCAGGCCCGCCGGGCCCAGCACCCGCGCTCAGCTGCGTCTCCCGCGGAGCGGTGGTGGCGGCGCGGCGTTGGCTCCCCAGTGCGAGCACCCGCGGGGGGGGAGAGGGACACGGGCAGGACCGCGCCCACAGTGACTCGGCGCTGCCTCGCCCCCAGCCCCGCTCTCCCAAAGCCAGCCCCCCCCCCCCCCCCCCGCAGCGCCCAGCCTTGCACGGGGCGGGGAGCCAGGGCTTGGCCTGGTGCCACGGCACGGGGGCCCGCCTGGGTCCGCCTCGGCCTGTGAAGCCCTCCTCCAGTAGAGCGGCTCTGGCGGGCAGGGGTTGGCATCACCCCGGGGCCGGCTCGGGGCGGCCCTGCCCCGGCTCTCATTGGACTGCGGCGAGGAGTAAACTGTCAGCCCATGTGGCGTGGCCGCCGGAGGTGGCGACTGCTTAAATAGCGGCAGGAGCTAGAGGGAGACAGTGAGGAGAGCGGAGCATCGGCTGGTCGCAGCTGGGTACCGCGCAGCGTCCGTGTACGGCCGCAGAACCAGCCCCGCAGCAGCTCGGTCCGGAGCTAACGCCAGTCTTCCCAGCACGAAGCCTTCCGCCGCCGTGCAGGTACCGGCGGGACAGCGGATGGAGTGCGGCCAGGGGAGGGGCAGCCTCCGCGGGTCGTCGCGCTGGGGAGGCTTCATCTTGCCCTTTTCACCGTGTGGGGCTGTGGCCGCGCCTCACCGGGCGTGTGGTGGTGGGCCGCGAGCTCGGCCGGCGGCCGTGAGCCTGACCCGCACAACCAGGAGATTCTGCGCCCCGGCGCCTTGGTCTCCGCGCCCTGTTGCTGCGGGCAGCTCTCCTGTGGCCCAGCGCGGCCGTGCAGAGCAGAGGCCCCGCCAGGTCGGCGGGGGGCTTACGGAGCCTCAGCCTGCCGCTCCGTCCGGCACGGCAGCGCGGAGGGAGGCTGAGCGGCTGCATTGTGGGGCTGGCCCTCGGCCATCTTGGCGGCGGGCGGGCCCTTGCCGCTGCTGCGACCCCTCACCGCGGGCCGGGTGTGCGCGGGTGAACACGGGCGGGGCGCCGCTGCCCGCAGCGCTCGCTCGGTCTGGAGCCCTCCCGCCGCTCTGCCGCGCTCCAGCGTGCCGGGCCCGCAGCGGCTGCCGAGGGCCGCGCCCGGTGCGGGGCGAGCGCGCGCGGCTGAATGGGCCTCTCTGTCCTGGTGGAGGGGCGACGGCGCCGCGCTCTCCCGCGGTCTCTCGGGTTAGGGTAAAACCCTGGCGTGGCAGGCTGAGGAAGCCCGTAAGGGAGGAGAACCGGCGCTCGCTGTTGCGAAAGGTGTGTGGTCAGTAGGTACTAAGAAGCCGTCTCTGTAAAGGTGCCGCATATACTGCTGAACTTCTTTTTTTCCACTTCTGTATAAACCGGCTGGCCACGTGAGATAACCCATTGATCGTACGCCAGCCTGGATTTGATGATAGGATGCTTTCAGGAACGTGATTTATTATTTCTCTCTAGCTGCTTTTGCTCCTGTTTGGTTTTTTATTCCACCTTCTTTTCCTGACATACGACCCTTTCAGATACTGGATACATATTTTGGTAGCTAAAAGCCATGTTTGGATGCTTAAATTGAAGCAGGCGGTGTGAAAGCTGTGTATGTTAGCATGCATGCGCCTTCAGAAAGCAGTGTTGGGCGCTTTGGAACGTGTCTTGCCTTAAAAAAACAAAAGGGAGGAAAAGCCTCAAGTGTCATGAGCAAAGGATTTACCCTTTTCTGCAGCCTCTAAGCTTCTTGAAATTAACAGAACATACTCGTACATTGTGAAAGGCTGCATTTAGTGGATGAATTCAGAGGATGCCCTACACGGAGGGTAGTTGTGAACAGATATTTTACAAAGGTGATACAGTGATACTGGAGACATAAATTTTTGCACAAATAAATTTGGGAATCAACAGAACTGTGCCGATCCCATGAGCAAAATCTAACCTGCTTTTCTCAAATGCTAGCTTCCTAGTCAGATTGTATTTCCTGCTAAGTAGTGCATTCTCAGTATGAAACTCACTACTGTTTTTCATTTGTCTGTTTCGGTTAAATGGAACCTATGGCGCACACATTGATGTAGCCAAATGCAAAAAAAAAAAAAAAACCCAAAACAAACCAAAAACCAGAAAAGCCGCTCGTGTTTGCCTCTGTCTTGTAAAGGCTTTAGCTGGTTTTTTTTTCTTTTGGAGGCAAGCATTCTGGCACATTGGAGGCGAAGTTACTATTTAATGACAGGTTTAATGTCAAAATTTGGAAATGACAGTCAGAGATTAGGAAAGCTGGATTATGATGTAGTCATACTGAAAAACTAAGAAAGCAATGCATTTGTCAATATCCGTGCTGAAGGAAACTTTGGAGGAGTCACAGATGGTTCATTTTACAATAATGTGAGCTCCAAAAAAGAGCAAAATTTGGGCTGCCTGGAAGCAGTAGCTTTGAGGATTTTGCCCCACCTTGATAACAGCCATTAAAATAACAGTGAAATAAGCATTGTTCTCCTGTCTAGGAAAGAGGACTGTGCATCGTGCCAAACTAGATTTGGATTTTATTTGTTGTTACGCTGCCGTCTCTTCTTCCCTCCCTCTTCTCCTTTCTTCACTGAACCTTAGGTGGATGTTGGTACAACAGAATAAGTATTTTCTTCCGCAGTTGGCAAGTCAGCTATAAGCGGGAGAAGAAATCAAACTTTACGATGACTTTTATATTTTTTATGTCCTTTTTCTTTCCCCCTCTAAAAGCTTACAATCTTAATGGACAAAGATGTTTTTGCAGGAAAACAGTAGATAAAATTACTTTAAAAAGAAAAAAGTTGTGCAGCTGCCAGGGATGGTGGAGAATGATGACTAATACTTTTCTTCTTTATTAATTTTTGGTGGTGGATTAGTGAGATGCTGAAAAATGTTTTAAATGCAATGGAGAACAGTGTTTCAACTTCAGAGTAACATTGGTAATAGGATTAAGCTAACCTGATACCAGTAGGTATGCAATACGTAGAGAGCAAGGTTAAGAAGGTGTAACATTATTGGAGAAAGGAATTGGCATCAATAAACAAAACAACCTTGTCAAATGGCTGCTGTGGGAGGTGAGCACAGGTATAAAGTGATGAAAGTTGTTACTAGTCAATAATAAAGGGATTGTTAGTTATTACTGGCCACCAACCGAGTGAGTCAGCAACACAATTATCATTGCCAAAAAATATTGTGTAAATCCACTGAGGTGGTAGCTTATGCTTAACTTAGATGTCTTTTGGACTGATATGTTGGGGTGGGTGTTAGCTTGCATTTTTAAGAGTGGGTAGAAGCAATCTGGGAAGAATTCACAGAATTCCATTCAAGCAAAACTGTGGCGTAAATGGAGGAAAAAGGGTGGTTGGATCCAGCAAAATATAGCCTTAAGAAAACAGAGAATCCTGGTTTTTTTTCTCTCTTTATCTTCTTTGTCCCCTTTTTTTGACCTGTTGCTTTCAATAGCCTTGCTCATCAAATTCAGTAGGAACAGTCTGTTCTGTATATTTGCTGTAGTCCAATCTCCTTTAAAACAGATTAGAAATAATTTTATTGATTTTTCTGCTTCAAAATCTGCTGGTGTGCCATGCATAGTCTAAAAATGCACTATAGAAAAGCAGTCTCTAACACAGTAAAATAGTACAATACATCATTTGTGGGTAATGTCAGTCAGCTTTAAAATGTTTTTTCAGCTTATTAGCTGTGAAGAAAGATAAAAAGCATTGTTGGTAGCCGTAACCTAGACTGGTTTGGGTTGGAAGAGACCTTAAAACTCAGCAGTTCCAATCCCCTGCCATGGGCAGGGACACCTTCCACTAGTGCAGGAGGACCAAGCCCTGTCCAGCCTGGCCTTGGAACACTCCCAGGGATGGGGCAGTCAGAGCTTCTCTGGATACCCTGTGGCACCCCTCAGCACCCTAACAGGGAAGAGCTTCTGCCTAAGAGCTCACCTCAATCTCCCCTCTTCTAATTTAGAGCCATTCACCCTTTTCCCATCACTAGTTGCTTTTATAAATCTATTAGATTCACTGTTTAATCAGGGAGGACTTAATGATTTTTCCTTCTCCTACTGTTGTTTTTCATAGCAAATTATCTCTGTCAGCTGCTAAATCTGTAATTTATACATTATTTTAGATGTAGGCTTTTGGAACTCTTTGTCAAGCCTAAATCTCCCCAGTTCTTGGTGTATAAAAATCCTCAACTTGTGGCTGCTCTTACCCATTCACCCAGCTAAAATTAACGTCTTGGCTCTTCTATACTTTGATGACTGCAGCATCTTTTTCTCCAACTTTGACAGTCTTACTCAACTACATTCATGAGATGTTAGCAAAAATTGCTTTGCTGATAAATTTCAGTCACTTCACTGTCTCAGAAGAACATTTTCTCAAGATTTGGACAGTTTTTCTGATGCTGGTACTCCAGGGAAAGAGATGCAGGATGGGAAGGAACAATCCCAGAAATAATATCTAAATCTTTGTCTCTAAATTGGAGAGACATCAATTTGATAGATGGACCACTTGGAGGGTAAAGAACTGGCTCGATGGCAGCACGTAAAAAGTTGTGGTCAATGGCTCAATGTCCAGCTGGAGACCAGTAGCGAGTGGTGTCCCTCTGGGATTGGTGTTGGGACCGGTCTTGTTTAACATCTTTGTCAGTGACATGGACAGTGGGATTGAGTGCGCCCTCAGCAAGTTTGCCGATGACACCAAGCTGTGTGGTTCGGTTAATATACTGGAGGGAAGGGATGCCATCCAGAGGGACCTCGACATGCTTGTGAGGTGGGCTGATGCCAACCTTATGAAGTTCAACCATGACAAGTGCAAGGTCCTACACCTGGGTCGGAGCAATCCCAGGCACAGCTACAGGTTGGGCACAGAAGAGATTCAGAGCGGACCTGCGGAGAAGGATTTGGGGATGCTGGTCGATGAGAAAATGAACATGAGCCAGCTTCAGTGTGTACTTGCAGCCCAGAAACCAACCGTATCCTGGGCTGCATCAGAAGGAGTGTGACCAGCAGGTCGAAAGAGGTGATCCTGCCGCTTTGCTCTTGTGAGACCTCACCTGGAGCATTGTGTGCAGTTCTGGTGTCCTCAACATAAAAAGGACATGGAGCTGTTGGAACAAGTCCAGAGGAGGCCACGAGGATGATCAGGGGCTGGAGCACCTCTCGTATGAAGACAGGCTGAGGAAGTTGGGGCTGTTCAGCCTGGAGAAGAGAAGGCTGCGTGGAGACCTCAGAGCAGCCTTCCAGTACCTGAAGAGGGCCTATAAAGATGCTGGGGAGGGACCCTTCATTAGGGACTGTAGTGATAGGATAAGGGGTAATGGGTTAAAACTTAAACAGGGAAGTTTACATTGGCTATAAGGAAGAAATTCTTTCCTGTTAGGGTGGTGAGGCACTGGAATGGGTTGCCCAGGGAGGTTGTGAGTGCTCCATCCCTGGCGGTGTTCAAGGCCAGGTTGGACAGAGCCTTGGGTGGGATGGTTTAGTGTGAGGTGTCCCTGCCCATGGCAGGGGGGTTGGAACTAGATAATCTTAAGGTCTTTTCCGACCCTAATTGTTCTATGATTCTAATGTTTCAGTCCCCTGAAATACGAATTGTATTTCTCTCCCTAGAGCTCATCACCCAAAGAGCAGAGGCATAAAATAGAATCATAATCACATTATCATCTTGCATGTCTCTCTTCTCACACTTAAATTGTAAGTTTTCTGCTTGAGATCCGTTATTTCCCTGCCCCCAGTGCAGAACTGCTGCAAGTACTACGGTTGTGGCTCTTGACTGGGTTTTCCAGGCACAGTGGTAATGCCAGTAATAAAGTTGACTTATTAGACTTACCTGAGTAGAGAAGCTGAGAGGCTTCTCTTAAGAGCAGAGTGAAACGGGCCTATTACTGCCAACTTGTTTTGGGGATTAGTTTCTCAGCAAGAGCCTTGTGCTTTTGACTAGTGTTTCTCTCTTTAAATGAACAGCCAGAGTGGAATGGAACTTCTTTTGTCTGGATTTTTAGCATAAGACTGAGAAGTCCAAGATGCCCTTTTGGGAGCACTTGCCTATCTGTTCCCAGAAGGGATGGACTGGATGAGGTAATCATCTCTTCTACTTCAGTGTTGCATGTTGCATAATTCAAGTTACTCCACAGATGTGAATCAAGATAACTGCTGAAGGAAAGAGGAAGGGTAAAAGAAATCAGGCAACAACTTCTGTGGTGTTGTGTCCTGGCTGAGCTACACCTCGGCTAACCAGAAGACTTTCCCTCAGCCCACCCCAACCTCTTCCAGCTACAAGAAGGTTTTATGCCTGAGCAGTGTGTACATGGGAGAGAGGTCTGTTTCTTGCTCAGAAGCATTGGGAACTCCTGAAAGAGACTGCAAAACCATGCCTAAATGAAATGCCTTGGGTTGGAAAAACAGCAATGCTTATTTTAAGAGTACACTTTAGTGCTGTTTTGTGAAGACAATCAATCACCAGCAGCACTTAAGCAGAGAGCCTGCATGGGACTATGGAGCACAATATGAGATGGAAGGCAAATGTTAAGTCTTCCATAGCAAAGTCATGTCTTCAAAGTTGTTACGGCAGACTTTTAGCTATTTGAGTACCCAGTTTTCTTTCTTTTTCACTTGTTAAAATCATAAGCTGGTTTGTGTTCGAAGGGACCTTAGAGCTCATCCAGCCCCAACCCCTGCCACAGGCAAGGACCCCTTCCACTGGAGCAGCTTGCTCCAAGCCCCTGTGTCCAACCTGGCCTTGAGCACTGCCAGGGATGGGGCAGCCACAGCTGCTCTGGGCACCCTGTGCCAGCGCCTCAGCACCCTCACAGGGAAGAGCTTCTGCCTAAGAGCTCAGCTCAGTCTCCCCTCTGGCAGGTTAAAGCCATTCCCCTTGGCCTGTCCATACAGTCCCTTGTCCAAAGCCCCTCTCCAGGTTTCCTGCAGCCCCTTTAGGCACTGGAGCTGCTCTAAGGTCTCCCTGGAGCCTTCTCTTCTGACTGAAAAAGTCCAGCCCTCAGCCTGTCTCCATAGGAGAGGTGTCCAGCCCACACAAAAGCTCTAAAGCATAATTTGTGTATACTTACCAGAAGGATTATTTAAGGAAGTAGTGTAAATGCTTTCTACTGCTTTTGTTCATGCAACTGCACTTTTATTTATATGTCTATAGGTATAATCTCAACAGCCTATATATATATAAAAAGAACCCCCGTATATGTGGGGCTGCCTCCCTCCCCTTAACTTGCCTACTTAGGATGTACCAACTATAGTTTCAACTTAACTGGAACATTAGGTTAACTTGCCTTCTCTCTGCTTAGTTGTTAATATATTTTAAGTGTAATAGAAAAGAAATGTGTTGACTGTAATATGTGAGCTGTCATTTGGTGTTGTGATTTGTATAGATGGCCTGCTGTGCTATGTGGCATGATGTTCTCTTTTGGTGTTCGACATTGGGGTTTTAGAGTGCAGTTTTCTTGGGACGACAGCTAAGCTATTTCATCCCATCTGGCCAACTAGTCCTCTAAATGTATGGCAGTGCAGGCTCCAGTTGGAAAAAATTTATATGTAAAACTTGCTTCTTGTTTCAGGTATTTAAAATAATGTTAAGTTGTATTGCAATCTTTGTGGTTTTGTGTGGGTTTTCTCCTCTGTGTGGTGGGGATTTTGGGGGGTTTTTTTGTTTGTTTGATTTTGGGGGTGGGGTGCTTGTTCGGTTTTGTGTTTGTGTAGTTTTAGTGTCATGTTGTTGCCTGTCCATCTGTCCCCCCCCAACTTTCTGATTATTGATTCTTAAGTTAGCATTTAACTTTGTAATGAGTGTAGAACTTGTTTTGCTACCTCTTAGGTTTGCCTTGTAATTATGTATTTTACTGTATGTATTTCATCATTTCTCCACCCACCTCTGCTCCAGCATGTTAATCTTCCTTCTCTGCTTGCTGACTTCACAGCGGCTCTGCATATAGTAGAGCCAGACCTGTTAGCTTTGTAGTTGTCGTGTAGAAACTGGTGGTTCTTGGAGCCCTACACTCCTTCAGGATCAGTTGACCCCACAGATATTATGGTCTGTTTGATTGTCTTGTTTTTTCTTTCTTGTTGTTTTTGGTTTGGATTTTGGGGGGAGGGGAGAGGGTTGTGGTGCCTTTCTCTTTTCAGTAGAGAGTCCATGGGCTGTTCCTGTGTGGGTGTTTCTCCTGCAAATGTGCTTGTTTGTCACAACATGTCAGAAAGGGGAGACACATATACCCTTCTGCTCTGTGTGAAATCTTACTAGTCTTACTGCTTTGTGGATCTCAGCAACAGGGAGAAGTTAAGAGATGGAGGACGTGGTGATTGCAGGCATAGCGGGAAAGCTGCCAGAATCTGAGAACTTGCAAGAGTTTTGGGAGAACCTGCTTAATGGAGTTGATATGGTCACAGAGGATGATCGGAGGTGGAAACCAGGTGAATGCTTATTGTCTCTTCTTTTGGAGCACTGAGTTCTGACCATTTTAGAGGAATTATCCTATGAAAGGATTTATTGGATGCAAAACCCTCCCAGAGCTGAATTCTATTCTGATATGTCAAGAAATCCAGGACCAGAACACTTCCATGAATGTTACATCCCATGCAGTAGCAGCTTATAAATAATATGTAGCTTACTTCCAAAGAAAAGAATACTAACAGAGCAGCTAGGCAGCTTTAATCTTGTACCAGTTGTGATTGCTGTGGCAGCAAGACAACTCTGATATTTTTCTGGGTTCAGAAGTAGCACAGGCACTCCAGTCCTGTCATTTGTGGCTTTTTACAATGTTCTATTTTGTCTTGATTGTCTTTCTGAAGTGTTTGGCACATGTCTGTCCAATTCAAGCTAGCAGTTTGCAGAAGTAAAAGGTAGCTTTTGTTTTTCTTCTAACTGATGACTGACTGGAACCACCGATATGACTGTTTATGTGCTCAGTACAACTTTCCAAAGCAAAAATGCTTAAACCAGATAAATGTCTTTTGCTGCCATATCCAGGAGAGTCTTAAAAATTAGTTTTTTTTTGTTAATGGAGCATGCTCATTTTCAAATGATATTGAAAGGTAGGTAGGTGTATATTCATGCAGCACTCTGGGTACTGCAACAGGAAAGTGAGGTTTCATGACTAGTCAAGAATCAGCTGTAGTTATTCTGTACTTTGTCTCAGCTGGTAGCTGCTTCAAAACTGATGTATTCGCTTCAAAACTGGTGTGTTCTGTGACTGTTGAATTTTTCTTCTCAGGAATGTATGGACTGCCCAAGAGAAATGGAAAGCTCAAGGACATAAGCAAATTTGATGCGTCCTTTTTTGGGGTTCACCCCAAACAAGCTCATACAATGGATCCTCAACTTCGCTTGCTGTTGGAAGTTTCTTATGAAGCTATTTTGGATGGAGGTAAATAGCTGAGGGATTGAACCAGGAGAATTGTGCTGTGCTGTCTCTGATCAGCAGGTACAGACATGCACCTCTGTGGTGGGGTCTCTAACAGGAGAAAACTGTCACATTAGAGATGAGACCAAAGAACTGGTCTAACTAACTAACTAGAACAAAGCTGTTTTCTCTGGAACTCTAGGAAGTCTGTGCTGACTGCCGGTGAATCTGTACCTGCATCATGTGGTACAACCAGTACAGCAGAAGCACTTAAACAGTCAACAGTGCTTGAGCTTTTATATATTCTGGTCTACTCTAATATTCCAAAATTCCTTTGTTAAAGACATATTTGTAGTGCAAAAGGAAGATGACTTGGTCAGAAATCTCATCCATGGCCTAAGTGAATGGCAGATGGCCTGGTGTATTCCTGTCTGTTGGCCAGGTTCATAGAAAATTTGTGCTATTTGATTCTGTTCTATAGAAGTTTTGTTGAGGAAGTGTACCTTCAGAAATAGGAGCCTCTTATGTCCATCACTGCTAGCTTCTTGAGCTTCTGAGTTACTTGCCCACAGAGCCAAAAATATTATTCTTCATGTTAATCAGTTTCATGTCTGAACATAAGCATATGGGGAAAAAGTTGGAACCACCTCACTAATACTGACACATTAAAATTAATACTTGCTCCTCTGCTGCTGAGTCTGTCTGGAGACTTGAATATTTTGCTTGTCTCCAGGACTCCTGAAGTACACAGAAGAAACAGCAGAGATTGCTGCAAGTTGAGCTTGCTATGCAGTTTTTTAGAGCAGAATTGCTTCTTGTTCTGGTTGTTGGCTTTTGAGCTGAAGAATTTTCCTTTCTGTCTTGTACTCCAGATCTGGGCTTTATATGTGGATAGAGATAGATACTCATGTGCTCACATGACATTCCAAGTGCTTTAATTTTTCTCCCCTTCGACCTGCTTCTTTTTTCTGTACTGTAAGTCAGAAGTTAGCCTACCTGATCAGCATTTGTGTCTCTCATAGCCTGTACACTTTTTTTATACAAGGCTCTAGCAATGCTGAGCTAAGCTGAAAAGCTGCTTCTGGTATGGCAAAAGAGCCAGCATCAAGGTTCTGGTGGACTCTGTAATGAGACTTGTAAGGTCTGCAGTTGAAACAGGTAAAAGGTAACTATAGGTAAGGGAACAATGCTGCAGAGGACTGTCAGAAAGTTGGGTTAAGAAGAAGGTGATGAACTGGTGCCAGCATACCTGATATCTCCCCAGTTTGCCCCTCATAAGTTTGTCTGCTGTAATTTGCCACCTTCTATTCCTGTAGGCATTAATCCGGCCACCCTTCGTGGCACAGACACAGGTGTGTGGATTGGTGCCAGTGGGTCAGAAGCTGGTGAAGCCCTTAGCCAAGATCCAGAAAAGCTTTTGGGGTACAGCATGACTGGCTGCCAGCGTGCTATGTTAGCCAACAGGATTTCCTACTTTTATGACTTTACAGGTAAGTGCCTCAAGCCTTCAATACTGGTCAGTAACTGTGATTTGAGTGTGATTGTACCACAGTGTTTTGTAGAGGGGAATGGATATGATGATGTAGATCCCTTTTGGGATGAGAAAGTAGCATTCAACTATTGTAAGGAGGCATATGAGAAGCAGAAAATATAACTCTAATAAGACTCATTATAAGGCTTTTGTAGTTCTGTTGCTGTGGAAGGGTATAGCTAGCATTCATCTGAAAGATGATGTCAGGAGGCCTTCATAAAAAGGCCTAGTTTCTTTCCAGCCTTCAGACTGCTATTTGGTGTGAAGCTATGTACAAGTCAGCTAGCCCAGAGACAAACTGAGTAGAAAAGTTGACTCTTCTTGAGTAAAGTGGAAGAAGTGGGAGAGCCACCAAAATTAAGTGAGTAAACAGCATGGGTGTGACTAGAGTCATGTGTGGCATTGAAGAGTGGGGGGATTGGAATTGCTTTGAAGAGCAGCAGAGAACAGAGATAATGGCAAGGGTAGCACCAGAAAGGGTGAGAGTTTTTTCTTAGTGGGAATGGGGAAATGGATGAGACCTCCCTGTGAGCCTACAATACCTCTGTTTGATGGAGACAGAGATAGGAGTTTAAAAAATACCATTAAAGTCAAATTGTTTACAATTTTTTTCCACCTTTCTCATCCCTCATTATGTGGTAAGCAAGCAGAGGGTGATGATTCTTGTCTGCCATTTTATCAGCATTACTTGTTGCACTCTGAAGCAACTACTTGTTTAACATATTTTGAGTGTGTTTCTCTTGTGATCTCATCCTGTAGCATTTGGAGAACAACTCTATGAAATAGTAAAACCCAGGTTTTCTGTTTTCCCTTTCTGTTCCCTAAGGACCAAGCATAACTATTGACACGGCCTGCTCCTCTAGTCTCATTGCTCTGGAAAATGCATATAAGGCAATTCGTCATGGATGTTGCAGTGCAGCCCTAGTAGGAGGGGTCAACATTTTGCTGAAACCCAACACTTCTGTGCAGTTTATGAAACTGGGTATGCTTAGTCCTGATGGTGCCTGCAAGGCTTTTGATGCTTCAGGTAAGGCATTAGTACCAAAGCTTGTCATGTTATATGAAAGGAACTTGCTGTGGAGTCTCTGACCAGATACTCTCATAGTACAGCAGGGAGCTGGCGTTGTAGTTTTTCCTGGGTACACTGTTCAGGACATATCCTGGACCTGATCTGGTTGTGTGTTTTTTGAACCTGGAAAACTAACTGTGGGGAAGAAACCGTATGGCTCATTCCTCAGGCATTGGGGAGAGCAACTAGCTGTCTCTTGATGGAAAATTCTTATCATTGTTTGTGATGAGCAATGAGCCTTTCTAGGACTTTTCTTTTTTTTTAAAGACACAGATGTCATGCTCTTGAAGTTATCTGTTGTAAGCAGTAGCTCAGGAATGAGATAACCTTACTGCGTGGTGCTTTGCAGTGTTTCTCAGAGCACAGCACAATTAGTGACTTATTGTTCTCTGCTCTCAGGAAATGGATATTGTCGCTCTGAAGCAGTTGTTGCCATTCTCTTGACCAAGAGATCTATGGCTAAACGGATCTATGCCACTATAGTCAATGCTGGAAGCAACACTGATGGCTTTAAGGAGCAAGGTAGGTCTTGAGCCTCTGAAAAGTCAGATACCTACACAACTGTTCAGGCTAGAGTCTTTGTCATGAAAAATGGGCTGTTGTGGGGTTTGTTGTCTTAGATGTTGGAAGGGTTTTTGTGTTTTGTTTTGCAGGGGTGTTTTGTTGTTTGTGGTTTGTTTTGGGTTTTGTTGGGTTTTTTCGGTCATGCAAAGTTCAGAACCCTGTTTTGTAAAGAAGGTGAAGGAGAAAAGTGGTGATTTCTATGGCAGGACTAACAGGAATGTCCTGTTGCTAGTTTAGCCTTCCCCAAGACACCTCTGCACTGATAGAAGAAGTGTAGATGAGGTGCGACTATAAGGCTCTTTCTCTACTGCTGTCCCACTTATGGAGATACCAAATTTCACTTGTTCTGTTTGATGTAGATGTTTCCTAGTGTTCTGTTAAGCAGTATCTTTCCACGCTAGTCTTAATTCATTGGTTAAGGTCCATTTCTGGTACCCCGATCTTCTTCCAAAGATCCTGAGAGCCTTACTGTGTTTGGTACTAAGGACATTGGTGTAAATCCTGAAAAAGTTTCTCTTTGGGGTTTTTGGACCTGGTAGCAGTTGAAAGGGTGCTAAAATCAGCACAACACATGTCTGATACTAGAGGAATTGACAGCAATTTTGGTCCTAGGTGTGACATTCCCATCTGGAGAGATGCAGCGTCAGTTGGTCAGCTCTTTGTACAGAGAATGCAGTATCAGACTTGAAGAAGTGGAGTATATTGAAGCGCATGGGACAGGCACCAAGGTCAGCATGGTGCCTTTGGGTTTGGGGTGCTTTCTTCTCCCTTATTTTCTTCCCTTGCCACTTTTCCATCAAATTATTTGTTTTTCCAAAATGAACATATCTCCCTTCTGTCAGTTACAAGAATATGTACTGCCTCACCACTTCTGGATCTTAATTTTCCAGATTTCTCTTTTGTGGTGCGTCTCAGAAGTGCTAGCTAATAGTTGTCCTGATTCTCTTCCTACTAGGTTGGAGATCCACAGGAATTAAATGGCATTGTAAGTATCTTCCGTAAATGTGAGAGAAAGCCACTGCTGATTGGATCAACCAAGTCAAACATGGGTCACCCAGAGCCTGCCTCTGGGCTTGCTGCATTGGCCAAGGTAATGGGTGGCTAGAGAAGAAAAATTTGGGGAGGGAGGGAACACAACATTAAGTGGGGGTCTTAATGTTTGTTTGTTTTGAGGAAAATTTGCACTGATCCAGGATAGGCTATTCAGTGGTAATGAGAGGAACTCAGGTGATTCTCCTTAATGATCTGCTTGCTTCACCTTCAAATACTTTTAAAAGTATTCGGTGGCTGTTCTGCAAGCTCAACAAAAATTCCTTTGTGGCTCTCTGCTGTGCATCTGTCCCCTTCCCTACTTCTGTAGAGATTCAGTAGGAAAGGGGAACTGAAGTATAATTATACTCAGAATAAAGGCTTTGGGGTCACTTTATTAGTTATCCTTATACTGGACCTTCCAACAGAACTCTGCTGTAAGTTGGTTGGGTTTGAACAGTGTACAGGTAGAGGGATTTAGATACTTGGAGTAGTTGGCAATGACTGAAGACGACAGTCAGTGTGGCCTTTCAGTGCCAAAAGAGTAGCTGATTCTTCTGGCTGTTTGTCAGGCATGTATCATCTCTTCCTCTTCTCTCTTAGACTGGAAAAAAGTCAGGTGAGTTCTCTGGGATATGGCTACCAGCCTACTAACTACTACTGTAGGCAGACAATAACCTATTTACGCTGGCTGTTTAAACTGCTTAGCAGAGGGCTAGCTAATGTTCGCAGTTGGTTGTAAGCCTATTACCAACAGCCTTAGAACCACACAAATGGAAGTCACGTACATGGCCATTGCTAGAATTTTAGTCTCTTTAAAGTGGTTACTTTGATGTGAATACATAAAACTTGCTGAATAGATTCCTATGCAAATCGTGGAGACAGCAGTGTCTGTGTCTCTGTAGAGGGCAGTTTAACACCTCTTATCTCTTAGATTGACAACCTTCTTCATAGTAGGAACAACTGAGTTGTAAATAAACCTCTCCATCCATACTGTTGCATGTCATAAACTGTTTAGTGCAGTTCTGCTGTGATCTGTCAGGACAGGACCATAACTCTGAGGTACTGTTTCGCCATCTGTGTTTCTTAGGGGGTGCAGGACTGCAAAGATAAGGCCGACAATCACTTTTTGAAGACTTCTTTGACACCATGTTTTCTCGCTCTTTTTTCATCAGTTTTCTCACTTAACTTTGTATCAGAACTTACAGCTACAGGCAAGAGCCCATGTGGCACCCATCATGCCTGCTATATCTTTTAGTTAGGCTTTTTATGAAGTTACATTAGGTCTTGTTGCCAGATCTGGGATCTTGAAAGCACCTGAAGCTTTGGAGGGATACTGAAAACTCTGTCTCTCTCGTTGATCGTTTGAAAGTTGGACAACACTTCCTAGTTTAAAGTTTGACAGTTAAATCAGAATGGCAGTTCAGGCACCCTTGGGACCAGGCAAGAAACTACACCAAGCCTACCGTCTCTTAGACAGTAACCATCTCTCAAAGTCTGCAGTTTCTGTAAATGTGCTCTTTTGTAATTCCATAAAACACTCTCATATGTGAGAGGTCAGTTAGGAAAATGGACCTTTAAAATACCTGATTTCAGACTTTAAGAGAATCCATTAATTACGTGGATAGGTAGGAAAGAAAGTAGAGTTTGCCAAGGCCACTTTACTTAAAATTCTGGTAAGGGAGGTGAAAACTCACCTGCACGTTTGAACTACTCAACCTGTTTAATTACTTGCTCTAAAGTAAAAACAAAGCCTCTTGGTTGGGTGTAGTAGGTACTACCACAGTAACATCAATGCTGCTGTTCTCTGAAGCATCCCTTTATCCAAACACAGAGAGCTCCTTTAATGTATGCTACATGGTCATTTGTACTAAGCCAGTAACAACAAATAGATGTTTGTATAAGAATGTGGAGCACAGAACACTTTTTTTTCCTTGCAGGTCATTCTTTCTCTGGAACATGGGCTGTGGGCTCCAAATCTTCATTTCAATACCCCAAACCCAGATATTCCTGCCTTACAAGATGGCACTTTGGAGGTTGTTTGTAAACCAACACCAGTGAAAGGTGGCCTCGTGGGTATCAACTCTTTTGGCTTTGGAGGTGCTAATGCTCATGTCATTCTGCGGCCAGATAAGAACAGACACCAGCCTCTGGAGACTTGCAACATGCCAAGACTGGTTCAAATTTGTGGCAGAACCCAGGAAGCTGTGGAAACATTAATTCAGGAAAGCAGGAAACATGCAGGATGCAGCCCATTTTTAAGCCTGCTCACTGATATCTCTGCAATTCCTGTATCCTCCATGCCCTACAGGGGCTACACGCTGGTTGGCAGTGAGAGTGACATAAAAGAGGTTCAGCAAGTTCAGGCATCAGGTAGACCGCTCTGGTACATCTGCTCAGGTAGGTGTGCTCACTGATGTGCTGCATCCCTCTGTAGATATGGGGGTTGAGCAATGTGATTCTGTGCTCTAATATTGTCCTCCACTCTGGCATGAGGAAGTATCTTGCAGCCCTGCAGTATGTATAGGAAACTCACATTTCCTGTATTTTATCTAATCCTTCCAACTTTGCTATCTTCTGCATGATAGCAAAGTCCAGGAAAATAAAAAGCAGTGCCTAAGTTAGAGGATGTACAATGTTTTGCTCTTAGAATTCTTTTGCTGCCAAAGCGTGTGATGTCTGCTTCTCCTTTTATGAAGCGTTACTATAGCTCACTTTTCTCCTTGCCTGTCCTGCAGGCATGGGATCACAGTGGAAAGGTATGGGCCTGAGTCTTATGAAGTTGGACTTGTTTCGCCAGTCTATATTGCGCTCGGATGAGGCTTTGAAGAACACAGGCCTAAAGGTCTCAGACCTGCTTCTGCAAGCAGATGAAAACACTTTTGATGAGACCGTCTATGCATTTGTTGGACTAGCTGCTATTCAGGTAAGACTCAAAGGACTGGTGGAGGGGCTTGTGGACTCAAGCCGCCTAAGCACACTGTGGTAGTGTGTGTTTGGCCAATCACACCTTACAGTGGTTAATGGAAGCTTGTTTTGTGCTTCCAGTAAATGGCAGCTGTTTGAAGTCCCTGTCTGATAGGAGGGAGTGTCTTGCACCCTTGACAGTTTAGGGTTCTGTCATTTGCAAGATACTTCGACTAGTATCGATCTGGACTGATTTGCATGTGTATCTGAGTGTGCGTGGGGCGTTTTTCCCTTTCAAGAGACTGTGGGATGTCTGAGCTTTATGTAAATGTTTATGCCAAGGAACAGGCTTCCATTGAATGCCTTCTGAAGTTTGTTCTGCTAATGAGCTAAATGATAGTACATGAAGTCTGTTTTAATTCTGAATGTCAGTGTGGGATTAACTTTTTTTAAAAACTAGAGGCAGAGCTTCTGAAGTGATCTGGAAAGCTCGTCTTGCCTCTTTGTACAGATATGCTTTTGGCAGGCTCCTGTTGCTGGAAATAGCTCCTTAGTGGAAAGCTATATAGTGGAGACACCCAAACAGTACTGGAGTCACACAGCAATTCTTTGGGTTCATTTGAAATCAAGCTGGAGCTGCAGTTATGGAAAATAAATAAATAAATAATAAAAAAGAATGCAGCAAGACCAAGAAGAGTATCTGTACCAAAAAGGCATTTTGTAATGCACTCACTACTGCTGTGTGCCTTTTGAGTCCTGACACCTGCTTACTCTGGCATGGAATTACTAATCCTACTGTTCTCTGCAGATTGCCCTGATTGATTTGCTGAAGGCTGCAGGTCTGCAACCTGATGGGATTTTGGGCCACTCCGTGGGAGAGCTAGCTTGTGGCTATGCAGATGACTGCTTAAGTCATGAAGAAGCCATTCTTGCAGCTTATTGGAGGGGACGATGTGTTAAAGAGGCCAAATTGCCCCCAGGAGCAATGGCTGCTGTTGGTAGGTATACACGTACCAAAAGAGTGATACAGGAAAGTACATCTGGTCTCTGTTGTGTGACATTGGGATAAAATAGGGCTTTGAAATGTGTTGGTGAAGTCAGTCATGTATGTAAAAGTTTTGCTGCTGTTGCCTCCTCTTTTTCTTCTGATGTAGAACAGGTTATTAAATATTTCAGTTGATATAATGGTAGTAATCTCTGACCTGGAATACAGCAGCATTTTGGTACTTCATCCAAAACTTAAGTGGAAATGGAGAGATTTATTGATAAGTGACCAATGACAGAAGCCTGATAAATAGTCTTGTAAAGAGAGGTGAAAATCTGAGGCACTGGGGATTTTGGCTTTTATATATGTGTGTCTGTATATACACACACTTAATTTATTTTTTTAGAAAAAGAAAGATACTGTCTACAAGAGCAATGAGACGTGAAAGCATTAAGCTACTATTCTGTCATGGGCAACTGGCTAGTGGAACTTAATGCTGTTAGAATTTACTTGGCCCTACTAGCACTTGGGAAGAAGCTTTCTCCTGAACAAGCTTTGCTCAGTGTTTCTGTAAATCATGTAGTTTTTCCCCACTGTTGGGTGAAAGTTTGAACTTTGAGCCCAGCAGTTTTATTTTGTGGCATGGGTTCATGGTGACTTACATGTTTAAAACCAAATTTTTATTGGTAGCATGTTCTGCTGTTTCTTATTATTGGACAGAGTGGTAAATAAAAAACTGAAACACTGAAGAGAAAAGCTGTTGCAGGTCTAATGCAGTATGTTTGACTAGATCACTTATAATAATCCTAAACTACTTACTTTAATTAGTGTTACAAAGGGCTACCTATCTAATTTAGTTTTTTTTCCCTTGATATCAAATACGTGACATTTATCGCAGAATGTATCTCGGAGTGCTGCATCTAACATATTTTTAAAAATATGATGTTGAGTTCAAGTTGTTCTTCCTGTGACTTGTATCGGTGTACTATAGGACCAGATGCTGCACAGCTGGTTATGCTAGTTTAAGCCACTAAGATATTTTGTGTCTCTATTTCTGTGAGTCAAACTTGCATATGCTCTCTCCTGTTCTAGCTCAGATTGCTAAGGGTAAGACAAAACAACTAATTCTGTAGCTTCTTCAAAAGTGTGTGGGTTCCCACTCCATCCCTTGATGGGATGGTACAAAGCTACAGTTCTCTGTTCTTGTGCTCAATATCACAGTGATAAATGTCATATTAAAGCTATGTCCATCTTAAGAATCCTTTCCAGATTAGCAAAATGCTGAGTTAAGTGCAGTGATTGTGCAGTTAAGATTGCTTCCCCTTATGAGGCTCACTGCTAGAAGCACTTGTGTTGTCCTGAGGTCTTCCTTCTGCAGGTCTGACATGGGAGGAATGTAAGCAATGCTGTCCTCCAAATGTGGTACCAGCCTGTCACAACTCAGAAGATACTGTTACTGTTTCGGGGCCTCTGGTGAGCAAGGAACTGATATGGTGCACACTGGAGTTGTGGTTGGGACTCATGAAGTTCTGTTTTGAAGAAAGATTGAAGCCAAGTTAAAGCTCAGCTCCTTACAAAGGGGAGATGGATTAATACGATGTGGGGGGACATGGTGCTTTGTATAAACTTAAACATGCAAATCTTCTGTGAGAGGAAGTAATGATAGTGCCTCAGTAAGCTAGTAATAGAAGATCTCTTTACACTGAATAGTCTTATAGCCATGGGCATGACAACATTATTGTAAGGCTGAGAAGGGCAATAATGTCATCCCAGATATGGCTCCCCTTAAGTTGCAAGTGGTGAAGGCCATGGGGGGAGTACAGTGACTCATACAGAGCTCAGATACATTGTGAGCTTTTATTTTACTTCACTTATATTCTTCTTCTTAGGAGTCTGTGAATGAGTTTGTAGCTAAACTGAAAAAGAAGGGTGTGTTTGCAAAGGAGGTGCGCAGTGCTGGAGTCGCCTATCATTCCTATTACATGGCATCTATTGCGCCAGTGCTGCTCAATGCCCTGAAAAAGGTAATGTTGCCAAACTATGGCTCACATGGCTTGCGCTTGTGCATTCGGATTTGAGTATATGTGATACTGAGCTTAAGGGGCTCCTTTCTTTGGGAGGAGAAGAAAATCTCTTGAAAAGCTTATAGACCTCAGTGAGACCTGAGGCTTGAAGTCCTGTGGCCTCAAGTAGAAGGATATCCTGAGCAATCAAGCTGGGAAAAAAGGCCTGCAAAAAGGAGGGGCTGCTTGATTTTTACCTTATTGTTATCTGTAACATGTAAGTGTTCTGCTGTCCATCTTGGTTGTCTGTCTGTAGGTCATTCCACGCCCTAAACCTCGTTCAGCACGATGGATCAGTACGTCTATCCCCGAATGTCAGTGGCAGAGTGATCTGGCTAGGAGTTGCTCTGCAGAGTATCACGTGAACAACCTAGTGAATCCAGTGCTGTTCCACGATGGTCTGAAACATATTCCAGAGAATGCTGTTGTAGTAGAGATTGCTCCACATGCTCTTTTACAGGTATTATATTTGATTGTGTTGGTATGATGTTATATTGATGTGCTGCAGGAAGGAGATTGAGGGTCTGAGGACTAGGGGATAAAGCCGCTTTTCCTCTTCCCTCCCGCCTCCCCAGTTCTGGGAGCACTTTCTCCATCTAGTACTTTTGAGTGTCTCTCAGTTCTAACATTTTCTTGATAGGGGTATGGGGGTGGGACAGTGATTGATGTTACTATTAACAAAAAAAAAAATTGTTGCTTTATTTATTGCCGTGCATTTCAGATAGTTGATAGTTAGCTCTCTGAAATGTGCAGTAAGAAAAGCACTTCCTTGTTTAGATCTAACGGAGAATGTGTGCAAAAATTGGGGTGGGGGAGAGATTAAGGACTAAAAGGCCACCTCTATGCAAAACTTATAATCACTGTCTGTACACTAAATTGGTTTGAGATTCTTGTTTTAGAAGTTGGTGACTAGGAGTGGTGTTTTCTCCTATTCTCCAGGCCAAGTAGTCTGAGATTACAGGAGCTTGCTTTCTTCATAAACCGCTTTCCCCTAATGATTAGATCGTTATTCCTTTCTCCTCGCACTGTAGGAACTGATCCTTGTGGAATTAGCTTCATAGTAAAGGATGTAGAACATGAGGCGCATTAGGATGCGCTTGCTCTACAAGATCAGTGCTGTGATCTTGTGCCTATCACTTAAGACTTTGGTCTTTTTTATTTGGTATGTGGCATGCAAGAGGACGAAAGTCTTAAGCAGAATCATAGTTAATCGTGAATCAAGTTTAATAGTTATACAGTGCTTCTGAGTTCCAGACAGGGTGTATTTATTATGTCATGTTAGTCTTATTTATGCTTTGAAAGTGACTTGAATGGAGAATCAGAGCAAAGCTTTTAAATTAGTCAGATCTTTTTCTCAATAAAAAGGTGATACACTTCATGTTAAAATGATTATACAGTCTGGACTCTAATGGAAGCGAATAAAGACTACATCAGCTGGGTTTGAGAGTAATCTGGTTTTCTCTTCCCTCCCTTCCTTCTCTCATTTAAAGACCGTGGTATCAAATTGAAGAGAAGCTGCAAGTTAGATCAGATGTTCAAGGCTGCATTTTTTAATTTTAATAGCTGTCACTTAGACAATGCACTAGAATGCTCCAGACCACAAGGGGCTCCTGGGATTAAGGGCTTAAATTGAGGAGGGGGGGAAGGGTGTGAGTGGGGAGGCTTGAGGAGATGATCTTGCAGTTCTCAAAGTGCAGCTTTTGATTCCACTTGACAATCTGCTTGGGAAAGGGAGACTTGTGTTTTGGCAGATTTTTCTAATGTTGCATAGGTTCTGTTTTACCAGATAGGCTACTTTTTGAGGTGCTTGAGGGGTGTTGTGCTGTCTTCCTCTTCCCTATTAAAATGGTGCACATTCCAGCACCTAGCACACAGCTCTTGGCACAGAAACAGAAGTGGTTTGACAATTATAGAGAAAAAATCGGAAACAAAATAGTAGTGATGCCTTCCACCAGTGATTATGGACTCTACTTGACCAGGCTATCTTGAAGAGAACTTTGAAACCAACTTGCAC
The DNA here is from genome assembly GCF_037157495.1 of Lathamus discolor. Lineage (NCBI taxonomy): Eukaryota > Metazoa > Chordata > Aves > Psittaciformes > Psittacidae > Lathamus > Lathamus discolor. The sequence continues at coordinate 12,960,769 of NC_088896.1, read as the reverse complement.
CATTCTGCCTTTGATGAAGAAAGAGCAAAAAAGTAATTTGGAGTTCTTCCTAACACAAACTGGAAAGATTCATTTAACTGGGTAAGGAGACTAAGGGAGGAGGGTGAGAGGGGTATCAGTTAGAGAAGAGACATAAATTCTTTCCTAGCATGCATGTTTTCACAAAGATTGAAATACTCCATCCACAGACCTGGAAAATGGAGTTTACGTCTGTGCTTTACATGTTTAACATTCTTGCTTATGAAGTATTGCCTTGGGGTAGAGAGTGCTTGGGATGGGAAGATGCATTTTAAAGAGGAATCCCGTCTTAGGGGCCTAGGAACCTGAAACTAGCTCTTGGAAATAAGCTTGGCATCTTGTAGACTGTTAGAATTACAGACTTGGCTGCAATAAGTGCTCATGGTGCTCCTGACAAAATCTCAGATGTGGAGCCTGAGACCAATTACTCTCTGACCTCTGAAGTACTATGATCAGTTTCTGCACACCCTTGCTCCCCCAGACACATTGTCTTGCTCCATTTTGTTTTCCTAGGATAAAGGTGCTTGGAAATAACTTGTTCCCACCTGTGGAATACCCTGTCCCAGTGGGGACACCCCTTATTTCTCCATACATCAAATGGGACCACAGCCAGGACTGGGATGTTCCAAAAGCTGAAGACTTTCCAGCAGGTTCCGGAGGCTCTGCATCTGCATCTGTCTACGCTATTGGTGTGTTTGACTGTCTGTTTTGGTTTTCTGTTTTTCTCTTTCCCACTTTCCATCTGCATTTCTTCTGTAAAATTAGGAAAAAGGATACTCAAAGCAGCATTTTTTAAGCCATCTTCTTAATATTTTGTTTGAAGTGAAAAAGACTGGATGTGCTTCTGAAATGGTATGAAAGAATGTGAATAGAGCAGGAAACAGTTATGATTCAGACTCTCAGTAGTTTTAAGAGCTATGTGTTGCCAGGAAGGATAGTTGCAACAGTTAGAACCTCTTACAGATACTGAGGGGGAAATACCTCTTTATTAAGGTGTCTTTATTATTTTCATTCTGCTCTTCATTCTTTGCCAGATGTGAGTCCTGACTCTCCTGACCACTACCTGGTTGATCATTGCATTGATGGTAGAGTCCTGTACCCAGCAACGGGATACCTAGTACTGGCTTGGAGAACTCTGGCACGGTCTGTTGGCATGGCTATGGAGGAAATGGCTGTTATGTTTGAAGAAGTCACAATTCACCAGGCAACTATCCTTCCCAAAAAGGGTGAGTGAGGAGTGCTGGTACAACTGCCAAACTGTAATGAAGGTGATGGCAGGGGGAGGAAAGAAATACAAGAGGAAAGTGAAGAGAAACACGGGAAGAAGACTATAGAGAATGCGACATAACTGACTGAAGGAATTCACTTCTTTGTTCAAGTAGCACATGTTAGGGTCGTATTTATTACGTGTTGTGTGTGTTGAGTCTAGAAATGGTGAAAAAGAAGTCTCTGCTTGAGGGTGGTAGCAATGAATGATCTCATAATCCTGTCTTTTTTTCCATGTTTTTTGCAGGATCAGTACAGCTGGAAGTTAGACTCATGCCTGCTTCCCACTATTTTGAGGTGTCAGGCAATGAGAATTTGACTGTGAGTGGTAAGTCAAAGTGTGAGTGCCCTGTCCTATTAAAATCCATTATGTATGAACATTTGGTGATTCTTACTCTTGCCACTGTACCCATCAGGGAAGATTTTCCTCCTAGAAAACACTGCTCTGAAGAACTTCCATAACCAGCTAGTTGACTTTCAGACTCAAGCCAACATGAGCTCAAGGTCTGGCCTCTTGAAAGAAGACATTTATCAAGAGCTGCATCTGCGTGGATATAATTATGGACCAACTTTCCAGGGTGTTCTGGAATGCGATAGTGAAGGTGAATTTACTTTCTGTAGAAGAATGATGAGCATGATTATAGTAATAATGAATATTTGATCTTTTAATTGTCTGTAGTCCACCTGACTGTGCTTTGTGTGGTAATTACACTTTGTGTGATAATGGAGAATAATCAAGAGTTCTGGCAGAGCACTGGGAAAGCTGTTACCTCCAATGTACAACTGACTGAGGCTACAGGGGAAGCTGGGTACACACTTCAGACTTTGTGTTTGATAAGCAGTGACTTCTGGCATCTGCTGAGTGACAAAATCACCATGATGTTTCTCTTTACTCTTCTTCTGCAGCAAGCACAGGGAAAGTTCTGTGGAATGGGAATTGGGTGACCTTCCTTGACACCCTGCTACACATGATCGTCTTATCTGAGAGTGGGCGCAGCCTACGCTTACCCACCAGGATTCGCTCGGTGTGTATTGATCCAGTGCTGCATCAAGAGAAGGTGTGCCAATACCAGGACAATGTAGAAGGTAATGTTTCTCATGCTCAGGCTGTTATTAGTTGTTTTGACTGCTGTGTGGATCAGTCTGTGGCTTCTTAAGAAGCAGGATGTACTTTGAGGGGCACCTCTTGGTTTCCAAGCCGTTCTGCAGCTTCTGTAAAGTCTGACGTAACACTGTTCAATAAAATGCTTGTAGTATTTGATACAAACTTACCTTTCTTTCCTGTCTTTCAGTTCTTGATGTTGTTGTGGACCCCTGTCTTGGTAGCCTTAAAGCAGGAGGTGTTCAGATCAATGGTCTACATGCTTCTGTTGCACCACGGCGACAGCAGGAACGGATCCCTCCCACCCTGGAAAAATTCTGCTTTGTGCCCTATATCGAGAGTAACTGTTTGTCTTCCAGCGTCCATCTTCATGCCTACCTGGAGCACTGCAAAGGTAGAGTGGGATTGTTTGTTGTCACACTGGGGGAGACTTATAGCCTGACAAATACAGGAACAGCTTCTCTCAGTCTAATTCACAATATCCAAGAAATAAAGTTTTGGTCTCTGTTGAAGACTTCAGCCGGGGTCCTATGTCTGTACACTTGCTAGAAGCTAAAAACTACTTCTAGCTGAAGCAGAAGGACAGGGCTTTGAGCAACCTGGTCTAGTGGAAGGTGTCTCTGCCTGAGGCAGGGGGGTTAGAGCTAGATGATCTCTAAGGTCCCTTTCAACCCCAACCCAAACCATTCTATGATCTCCAGAATGTGGGTTAGGAGTAGAACTGTGGGGAGGGGCATCTACCCGTCTATAACAGTCAATGTGGTGTCAAATGGCAAAACCCCCTCTGCAAGCAGAGGCACACAAATCATCTTTGAGGAGGAGCCCAGCCTAGTTGCTTCAAACACTGACAGGAGAGCCTACTTACTCAAGGCTTTAGCTTGTTTGTTTTGTTTTCCTCTGCAACCTGCCGAGATGCAGAAGCTTACATGTCTGTTCTCATTTGGCTGTGGGCATAAGAGCATATCCAAGGAAGGATAAAGTGGTTTAGTGAGGCATGCCAAAAAAAATCTTGCGTTTGCTGCAAGAACAGGATGAACTTAGTCTATTGTAAAACTGGTAGCCTAGTACAGTGCTCTTTGGATGGGGAGGCATCCACTCAGCTCATCACTTTAAGCGACTTTTCATCAAAGGAGGGGAGGGAAGTTACTAATATTTTGGCAGCTTTACTCTAATGATGAATTTTGTTATATCTCGAGACAGCAATGTTGTCATTCTGTATTGGTAAAGTGTCCTCACACTCATCCTTTGATTTGGCAATGAATTTTAAAAAATTATTTAAAATAAATAAATATTATTTATTTATTTATTTAAATATTTAAATAAATTTTTCTTCAGTGTCCAAATACTGCTCCCAAAGTTCTTTATGTATGCTGTAGTGGAATTCTTATTTTCCATATTGCTGTTTCTGATCTTGGTCAGGATAAGTTCTTTTCCATCTAGTTACAAAGCAAAAAACCATTTTAGTATTTTTGCTTCTGTGGAAACTTAACAATTGTCTTTCCACGACCCCCTAAATCAGAAGTTTTCTGTTAGTTGCCTTCTTTGAGTCAGACTCTCGACACAGGTAATTTTGGTGGTTTATACTGTCTTGCCATAAAGCTTCCTGTTTGGGGCTGCAGCTACTGCACAATACATAATAATATGAATGTTCTGGATCATGCACTGTCTTTGTGGTTGGGCTGACGATAGAAGATGCTGTGATTTGTGGTGCTGATCAGCTGGTGTAGCAAACGGAGGCAAAGAGAGACAAATCTTCAGAAAATCTGATTCTTTGTTTTATTTCCTCTTCTATTCCATAGATCTTATCCAGAACGTACAGGCTAAGGTGGCGGTGCATGGGGTCAAATTAGTCATCCCTGGACTAGAAACTGCAGTAGCTGCTGCAAAGTCCTCACCCATACAGAAGGGCCTTCAGCATATCCTTGCTGAAATTTGCCATCTGGAACTGAATGGAAATCTGTCTTCTGAGCTGGAACAGATTGTGACTCGAGAGAAAATGCATTTCCAGGATGACCCTCTTCTCAATGGGTTGCTGGATTCTTCAGAGTTGAAGACTTGCCTTGGTGTGGCATTGGAGAACATGACCACTTACAGAATGAAGATAGTAGAGGTTAGCTGGAAGCCTGGAATGGAATCATAGCTAGTGTTTCCAGGCCTTCCTCTATCATGATCATGTACTTCTATTGTTCCAGTTGTAATTCTAGATATCATTCATGTTTCAACCTCGTTTCCCCTTTCTCTTTTCTCACAGGCTCTTGCAGGAAGCGGGCGTCTCTTCTCTCGCATCAAAAGTATTCTGAATGCTCAGCCCCTGTTGCAAGTGGACTACATTGCCACTGACCGCATCCTGAAAACTCTTTCAGATAGTGAAACAGAGCTACAAAATGCTGGAGTTTCCGTTAGCCAGTGGGATCCATCTTGCCTTCCCTCTGGAAATCTGGCCAATGCTGACCTGGTGGTATACAATTGCTTAACAACTGTCATAGGGAACACCACTGAAATTCTCTCTAACTTGGCAGCTGCAGTGAAAGAAGGAGGGTTTGTTTTGCTACACACTCTTCTTAAAGGAGAAACTCTTGGAGAAATTGTCAGTTTCCTTGTAAGTCCAGATCTACAGCAGAAACACAGCTTCCTGAGTGAGGTAAGCCCCCTGGAAGGACAGATAATTTCTGTGGATAGTCTGGAGTCTTCTGCTTGCAGATGCTTTTGTGATGAAACTTGAGTAGACATTACCTACATGACTTTCCACTGGGGTACTCTGCAGAAAAATGTAATAAACCCTTCTTCAAAATAGAGTTGTGAATTTCCACATATTAGGTTGGGAGAGTAAACACTGAGTTTTGTTAGGAAAGCTTTTCTTAATGCCTTGAAAATAATTCCTTGTCATTTGTATAGCTGTATAATCTGTATGAAAACACTGGCCAGAACAATTCCTTTATAGCTAAAATAATGTGCTGCATTTTTGGGTGGGGTACAGCTTTATCCCTGTAGGATCCTAAAATCATCAGTGTCAGAATATCTCTCTTCCTTTTGATATCACTGCTGGGAATGAGATGTTACAAACTGGTGAAGTTCAGACAGTGAAGTGCTCCCACAGAGGAAGGTTTTTCTCATGTTTGGTTTTGTTTGGGTTTTTTGTGAGATGTTTTTCTGTTGTTCGCTTTTTGCTGGTTTTTGGGTTTTTTTCTTTTTTCACTTCCTTCCTTGCCTTTCTCCCCACTTTATCTGGTCCCATAATGAGATACAGCAAAATAAGCCCTTGGGATGTGGGGGGCAGCTGTGTGTCCACTTTATATCTGTGAACCAGTACATCATGCAGGTGAAGTAATGCCAATGCTGGCACAAGAGAGGAAGGTTGAATGGCTAGGGTAAGGGTAAGAACTGGGACATCATCTTCTCTTAGCAGCTGTTAGACTAAGAAGTAATGTGAAATGGCCCCTCTACAGGACACATGCATTCTTCCCAGTTAGAGAGGCTGTAGTCTCTCTTCTCTTAGAATCATAGAACAGTTAGGGTTAGAAAGGACCTTAAGGTCATCTAGTTCCAATGCTCTGCCATGGGCAGAGACAGTTTGCACTAAACCGTGTTGCCCAAGGCTCTGTCCAACGTGGCCTTGAACACCACCAGGGATGGAGCATTCACAACTTCCTTGGGCAACCCATTCCAGTGCCTCACCACTCTCAGTAAACAACTTCTTCCTTATATTTAATCTTGTCTAATCTAAACTCCCCCTGTTTAAGTTTGAACCCTTCTTTTGGAGTAAGAAGAGAGTAGCACTTCTAATAGTTTAACTCTTTTAGTCTGTAATTCCAGAGTGTGGTAGTTGGATTTTGAATTTTGCAATGATCTGGATTTCAGCTGTTCACTTTTTGCAAAGGTTTTGAAAAGAAAAGGGTAAGTTTCTCAGCTTTGTATCTTACTCAGTGAAGGGTAAAAGAGTAAAAAGAAAATCCTGAGATGCTACTGAACCTGATAACTTAAAACCTAGATCTGTCGTGTCACTAGTCTCATATTAGCAAATCCCTTGGGTAAGACACAATGCAAGTTGAATGCACCTTCTCTAAGGAAAATGATATGACACAAGCAAGTGAGCAGGACTTAATATAGTTCTTGAAATTTTTTAAATAGTGACACTGACACTGGACCTAGTCCTTGATACAAGGGATCATGCTGTAAAAACCTGCTGGTTTGTGCCTGGCATATGAAAAGCAAATTGATGCTTTTCTAGGAGCCTGCAGTTTGCATTTCCTTCACACAGTGGAGCTTCAGTATTTCTGGATATGCCATATGTGCATTGTAACTGTTTTTCTGAAATGCCATTTCATTTAACTTAAGTGTGTAGATGCTTCATGTTTCCTCTGTTGCACTTTGGTTTTTCTGTTGCAGGTAGGGCTTATGTGACATAAACTGGTAACATCTAAGCTCAGTGTTTCCACTTGTATTATTTTCTGTATTGGAATCTGTATGTTGTGTTTGACTGTGGAGGTGTACCTTACTGCCGGAATTAAATTCTAGGCATGTTCAATATCCTATGGGATTTGACAGCATGATCACTGCTTGGTTTTTTGCACGCCCTGGTAGTGTGGTAAAACTAGTTCCCTAACCAGGGCTTCGAGATACTTGTACTACTGCATTCTGAGGATCTTCTAGGGAAGGAGTAGTCTAGACATGAGTAAAATACTGTTGTGTTGATCAAATATGTATTTGTACTGAGACAATACAGAAGAGATGCCAAGATTTCACACAAAAGCAAGAAAGATGGACGGTGCCTGTTGTTCCTCATGAAGCTGTCTTTGAGGAGACTCAACATGAAGTGTAGCTGTGACTTGTATTTTTAGTTGGCTTTCCTGTTAATTGTCGGTTTACCTGATTTTACAGGCACAGTGGGAGGGCTTATTCAGCAAAGCCTCACTGAATCTGGTTGCTATGAAGAAATCGTTCTTTGGCTCAGTTATTTTCCTGTGTCGCCGGCAAGCCCCTGCCAAAACACCCATTTTTCTGCCAATAGATGAGACCCATTTTATGTGGGTTGAATCCTTAAAGGTGAGAGTTTGTGTCTTGGGTATCTGAATTTCTAAATCATTACATTTTCTAAATGAGATATTTAGCAATGTTTGTGTGTATTCAGTTACTTAAAATAGAAGTGACTCAACTCTGCCCTAAGATATGAGGGCTATTTCTTTTCTGTGGTTCCTAGTAAAACAGTTTGGGGCTTGTCCTGTAGGAGGTCTTGGCTGACCCATCAGAGCAGCCTGTGTGGTTGACTGCCACCAGCTGTGGGAACTCTGGAATCTTGGGAATGGTGAACTGTCTCCGCCTTGAAGCAGAAGGCCACAGAATCAGGTCCGTAAGCATGCCTTTGAGTCTTTGTTGGAAGTGAGCTACTTTGTGTTAGTTTCTTTTTAGGCTATAGCAAAACAAATAAAATAACTCTTGGCTTCTAGATGTGTGTTTGTTTCCAACTTGAACCCTTCATCAGCTGTCCCACCCACGAGTCTCTCTTCCCTGGAGATGCAGAAGATTGTTCAGAGGGACCTTGTGATGAATGTGTACCGTGATGGAAAGTGGGGCTCCTTCCGGCATCTTCCATTGCAGCAAGGTAATGCCTTTGAGGTCTGAGGATCACTTGCAGGGACTTGAGTCTGAATGAACTTAAAGTTGAAAATTAGTAGCTACTGTTGCTACAACTATTTTTATTATTATCTTTTAAATGGGTAATTTGGAATTCTTCTGCTCTAGCTCGGAGTGAACAGTAGCATATTCTGGTGCCAGCAAGAGGGATGAGCCCTTTAGAGTATGGGTAGTATTTCAGGCTAAGAAAGGGCTTTCTGGAGAGGAAATGGAAGAGGAGGTAGCAATTATACAAGGAATTTATTCATTCTGGAAAGTGTGTGCCTCTATGAATGTGTGTAAGGTTCTTATTGTAGAATCAACTATGTTGGAAAAGACCTTTAAGATCAAGTCCAACCATTACCCCAGGACTGCCAAGGCCACCACTAAACTGTATTTCTCAGGGTCTCATCTACATGGTTTGTGAACACTTCCAGGGACAGTGACTCCAGCACTGTCCTGAGCAGCCTGTTCCAATGCTTGAACACCCTCCTGGGGAAGAAGTTTTTCCTAATCTTCATCTAAACCTTCCGTGGCGCAGCTTGAGGCTGTTTCCTCTTGTCCTGTCACTTGTTACTTGGGAGCAGAAACTGACCCCACCTCACTACAACCTCCTTTAAGGTAGTTGTAGAGAGTGATAAGGTCCCCTCAAGCCTTCTCTTCTCTGGACTATCCCCCCCAGCCCCATTCCCTCAGCCATTCCTCGTAAGACTTATTCCCAAGAATAAGTTTTAATAAGACTTATACTCCAGACCCATCACCAGCTTTGTTGCCTTTTTCTGGACCTGAAATTGTTCCTTCTTCTGCAGCACAGCCTCAGGAGCTGACAGAATATGCCTATGTAAATGTATTGACTCGTGGAGACCTCTCATCTCTTCACTGGATTGTCTCCCCGCTTCGACATTTCCACAGAATGAATCCCGATGTTCAACTCTGCAAAGTCTATTATGCATCTCTCAACTTCCGGGACATTATGCTGGCCACAGGAAAGCTTTCCCCAGACGCTATTCCTGGTGAGTTAAAAATACACTAGAAGAAAATGTGTGTTTCTATTACTCTGCTAAATTTATTCACATAATCTCCTGAAAGTTAGTTATGCACTGTGTAAAATGTATATCAGGCTTTGTTTAGCAGGAAAGCACACTTTTGAAAAGGAAGTACAACCCTGCTACAGTACATCCAAAAAACTCCTCAAAGTTCTAATTCCAGTTGCAGTCCCATTTTTTCATGTCGCAATACTAATAAACCTTACTGTGAGGAAACACTACTAGCCCCATTGCATATAGATACCAAGTGTGATGTGAAAAAGCTTGGCGGAGGTTCCAGAGAAGGACAAGGTACATACCACAGTGAAAATGTTGAAGGTTTGTGCTGCCATGCTACTGGACATGGTTTGGTTTTAGGGAAGAAAAATGCAAAGTGAAATAATCTCCGGTCTGCAAAACGAAGGTCATAATATCTTGCCTTGCTGCGAGTTAAGAATGAATGCAATGTCTATTAAACGGTTTTAAAGCTCTGTTTAAAGGAGAGGGAGTTGGATGTGTGCATTTGGAGATTCTTATGGGTGACTACTAGGGCCTGATATCCTTTCATGACTTGAGATTAGTCTCTGCCTAAAAAGTTAGTGTTTGCAAAAGAATAAGGTATCGCAATATATTTTTGCTGTGATCCTGCTGTCTAGTTTATGTATCATTCTTATTTGGAGGAACAAAATTGCCTCTGAAACAAGAAATTTCCATGACATTTCTCAGATGAAAACTGGAAACTGAAGCAATTTAATCAAGAATAAAGAGTAAGATTTAATGAGACTACATCCTTTTCTGCTACTTTTGTAGCGAGAAATTAACTATGGTGGCTTACAAATTTTGTGCATAGTAGAAAAATCCCAGCACTCTTTCCGTCTGGGGGCTCTAATTTTTGGGGCCCATTTAGGCCATTCTTGACCTAAAAATTCTTGACCAAGGGATTTTTAAAAGAGAAATAGCCTTTGTAAAAGATGATAATGTTCTTTCAGGTAACTGGGCTTTGCAGCAGTGCATGCTGGGCATGGAGTTCTCAGGACGGGACCTGGCTGGAAGAAGGGTGATGGGATTGCTGCCAGCAAAGGGGCTGGCTACAGTGGTAGACTGTGATAAGAGATTTCTATGGGAGGTGCCTAAAAACTGGTAGGTCCACTTCTGTCTTCTGGTGTGTGGTTTAGATTTGCCTTCCTGCCTGAGGCTGATGACAGCCCTAATCAGACCAGAGTAATGCACAGTGGGTAGGTTCCCCACTGGGAAATTATAAGAGTTATTTTCCTGAGCAGCTGCAGGATTTGGCTTAGATTCACTGCAGGAGTTGAGCATTAGTTTTTGTATAGTGGCTTGCATAGGTTCTTATCTCCTTCTTAGGCCCTTAGATCAAAAAGTGTAAATGTTTCTCAGTCATGCAGCAGACTGCCACAGCTGCCAAGAATTTTATTGTTCTGCAAAAGTATTTTGGTAACTAAGCAGTAACATAATCAACACCAAAATCCCAGTGTATGTGTGAGCTATCTTAGCAGTTTAACCTTTCCACTGAAGAAAAGCAAATTTCCTCAGAGAATCTAGTAGTCTTCTCCAAGGCTAAAGAGACCTTCTCTCTTTCACTTTGCTGCTTAGGACTCTGGAAGAAGCAGCTTCAGTGCCTGTGGTTTATGCCACTGCTTATTATGCTTTGGTGGTTCGAGGTGGTATGAAGAAGGGTGAGAGTATCCTTATTCACTCTGGCTCAGGAGGTGTTGGCCAAGCAGCCATTGCCATTGCCTTGAGCATGGGCTGCCGTGTCTTTACTACTGTAGGTGAGTACTCGGGGTCCAGTGTCACAGGGGAAAATAAAATAGAATTTATATATATAAGAAATAATAATACATGAGAGAGGAAATTGTGTGTGTTTATGTATATAAATATGTATTTACATATGTACTTTTTCCTCCAATATGATCTCTATAACTTTGATCTAGTTTCTAGACTGAAAATGGGATACGTGGAAAATACAGCTACTGACTGTGCTTGAAACTTCAACAGCACAGACGAGTTTATATACCTCTGTACACTATATAACGAAAGCGTGGAAGAATATTAAGGCTGCTTCATTTTAAATTCAGTAATATGGTAAAAGAGTGTCTATCCATTGCAAGGCTTGGTCTGTTTCTAGTCCTTGCTCTAGCTCATAAGTGAGCAGTAATAACTAGACAGCCTTTGTCCTAACGTTTGACACCTTGAGAGCATGAGAACTTTGAAACAAGTGCTTGATGGCTGCTCAGACTTAGTTCTTTGGAAAAGATGTGCAGATGAAAATGGGCTGTTTCATCATTTAAGAACACAAACACACACGAAAAAAGAGCACTGGCATCATTCAGCCTTTCTTGTACTTTCAGGCTCCACTGAGAAACGTGAGTATCTCCAAGCAAGATTCCCACAGCTGGATGCCAATAGTTTTGCCAGCTCCCGAAATACTACCTTTGAGCAACATATACTGCGAATTACTAATGGAAAAGGTAAGAGCAAGAAATATTTTTTCCTTCTTTTGTCAGCTATGCCTCATTATGGAGTTGCAGTTTCTAAAGATAAAATGAGTCATTAAAAAGCAGGGTTAGGCTCTCAGCAGAGTTCAGAGTTGAGTTTATTAAATAGTTGCTTCTCCTTTCATTGCAGGTGTGAACCTCGTGTTAAATTCCTTGGCAGAAGAGAAGCTCCAAGCCAGTTTGCGTTGTCTTGCTCAACATGGGCGCTTTTTGGAAATAGGCAAATTTGATCTCTCTAACAACAGTCAGCTTGGTAAGGAGGGGTGTTGGGAAATAGATCTCATTAGGTTTAAGCAAACACGACAGCACAACCCGTATACTATCTTAACACAGACTGATCTTCAAATTTAGAGAAGCTTTTAGCTGGGATACTTCTATCACTAATTTATGTATTAGTGATATAGTCTTTCTATATGTATTAGATTTATATAGTGTTTCAACAAATGCCTTTTGGAGGAGCATAAAACATGTAAAATAATTCTCTTCTTCAAAGTCTTTGTTTAAAATCGGTGTAGGACATGTTGCCCACAGCGTTTGAATAGGAAAGTAGTACGAAACAGCATTTATTTCACATGGCACTGTTTACCACTGTCTGATACATTATAGATTTCCTAGATCTGTTTGACTTGGATACATGACATCCCAAAAAGTTTCTATTTGTGATAGATGAGTGCACTGTAAAACTTAGCAAATGAAGGTCATAGCTCCACAAGCTGCAGTTTTGCTCTCTGTTCTGGGTAAACTTAATTAGTGAAAGTTAATGGAATTTTTGAGATAACTACAGAGAACCTGATCTTAAGAGAACCTTAATTTGTTGTTTCACGAAGTATCTGTGCCATTTTGAATAGAATGTGATAGTTCCGGTTGGAAGGGACCTGCATGTTTGAGTACCTTCCTATTGTTTTTAAATTGCGGGGCCCAAAACTGCACACAGAGCTCCATGTGAGGCTGCACCAACACTAAATACAGCAGGACAGTCACCTCTCGCCCGGCTGGTTCTGCTGTGTCTGGCAAACCCCAGGATGCGGTTTGCTCTCTTAGCTGCCAGGTCACACTGCTGGCTCCTATTGAGCTTGCTGCTAACCAGTTCTCTGCAGTCCCTTTCTGCAGAGCTGCTCTCCAGCCAGTCCTCTCCTAACTTGTGTCTGGCATTATTTGGTCTCAGGTACAGAATCTGGCATTTGTTCTTGATAAATTTCCTGTCATTGATGAATGCCCAATGTTCCAGTCTATCCAGGCCCCCCTGCATGGCCTCTTTTTTTTCTCGAGAGAGTCAATAGCACCTCCTAGTTTTTGATTGCATCAGGGGCAAGATTTAACTTGATTTCTCCTGGATGGCAAAACAACTTCAAAGGTGTTAGTGAAAATTAACAAGTATGTTCTCCTGTTGTAGAATGATTTGCATATAGCAAGTGTTGACAATCTCTTTACATTTTGAGAGATCCTAGCATTTTGGAAAACTTCCTGTGAGGAAGAATTTCTTGTGGAGATGGACAAGGATGTACATGGGGTTCTCACTCCTCTATGACTAACTCAGCTAGACACAAAATGTTCTTTTCAGTGTCAGACTGACCATGTTATAGCCTGTCCTCTTGATACACAATTTTTGTGAGTGAGTTTCTGTTAAACTGGTCTGCTTGTAAGAGAACAACCTAATTAATACAGCTCTTAGAATGTATATGCAAGAATGAGTTTGGGAAATGTAGAATGCTAGCAACTAACTGCTTTACTCCTGAGCCTTACTTTACTGACCTGTAAAGGAATGTTTCTGAAGCAGATGACAGACTCCGTTTTGAAATGTCTGCCAGCATCAGGTCATAACCAAGTTGCTTTTTCTAGGAATGGCTCTCTTCCTCAAGAATGTGGCATTTCATGGGATTCTACTAGATGCAGTCTTTGAGGAAAATCAACAGTGGGAAGTAGTATCAGAGTTGTTGAAGAAAGGCATAAAAGATGGGGTAGTAAAACCCCTGAGGCGTACAGTCTTTAACAAAGAAGAGGTAGAAGCTGCCTTCAGGTTCATGGCACAAGGAAAACATATTGGCAAAGTTATGATCAAGGTAATGAAATAATGACTGATTCTCATCCTCTGTAGGTAACTGTATTGGGTATTTTTGATCCAGTTCCAGCTGAAGTTGAGTAACTGGGACAGCACAGGGTGGTTATTTCTACTGCAGGCATTATAACAGGTGTTCCTGGGGTGGCTGGAGGAGCCAGGCCCGGAGCAGGAGGTTCAGGGGTGACATCTGGGGGCAGCTCATCTGAACTATGTTTTTTCTGCATGGGGGCAGGTCCAGGAGGAGGAACTGGAATCTCCTCTGAGAAGGTCTGACCCGGTTAAAATCTCTGCCGTCTCCCGAACCTCCTGTCCACCTACCAAGTCTTACATCATCACAGGGGGCCTAGGAGGATTTGGGCTTGAGTTGGCACAATGGCTAGTTGAGAGAGGAGCACAGAAGCTCATACTGACATCTCGTTCTGGCATACGAACTGGTAAGCAAAACAGGGAACATGACTGCCTTTCAATAGATCTTGAGTTTATAGTTTCTTTCCATTTTTAAAGTGTCCTATCAGCAACTAATAGTGTCTTGATCTCTTTTTCTTTTCTCTCATGTATGTATTCTCTCACTTGAAACAAGCTCCTTTAGTTCCAAAGGAGGAGTATCTTTTAACTTCTTTTTCAACTACTTCTTCCTTTTTTTTTTTTCTTTGTTTATGCTTCCCAAGTCTATCAGCCTATTTTTTCCCTTACCCAGGATTTTTTCTCCAGCCTTACTTTTACCCCCTCTACAAAATCTGTCTCTTGCTACCTCACTGACTTGTGCCGTAGCTGTAGCATGGGAGATCACATGCCACAGGGAAGGACCACACAAAACTCTGTTGCTCAAGTTTTGTGTGGATGCTTACTTTTGCTCCTTCAGATAGCTGATGTGTAAAGATGTGCCCTATTATCTGATAACATCAGTAAGCATTTTTATTCAGTTTTAAGCCATTAGTTTGATTACAGTTGCAGAATTGAGATTTCTTAGTAGCAGTAGCCTTTTCACTCTTTCCTCATACAAATTCAGTCCACATAATTCTCTCTCTCTACAGATTTCTTTCCATTGATAAGTTCACAATTGTACCACTTGTTCAAACACATAGATCAGCTGTTTCTACTTAAGTGGAACTTAAGAACAGCTTCCAGTTGTGCTACTATAATCTGTTGCCTTACTCTAGCTGTTTTGTCCAATTTTCTGCTTGTAGCTGAATCGGGTATTATTTATCTGTTCAGTTCCTATCTAGTCGGAAAAGAGTAAGGAGCAGGTTAACCAAAGCCTTATGGTTTGAATGCTTCATCCCAGTCACTGTTCACCTTTATTTTTACAGGCTATCAGGCTGAACGTGTTAGGCAGTGGAAGGCACTGGGAGTCCAGGTATTGGTATCTACCAGTGATATTGCAACACTAGAAGGAGCACAGCTGTTGATAGAAGAAGCTTTGCAGCTTGGTCCAGTTGGAGGCATCTTTAATTTGGCTGTGGTAAGTGACTTGTAAGGACTTGTAAGGGAGAAAGAGCAGCCATTCAAGTGGCTTTTTTACAGAGGGCAGTCAGGCTTCATACAGTTTTAGATTGCATCTCTGTTTCAAAGGACACTTTGCTTTGGTCTTGTGTGGTGACTAAAGGCTTAAGGGTCTGGCCCCTTGACCTGGGAAGCAACTTGTATGTGGCTGGCGATTTCAGTTGACAAATGTTGCCTGAGACCCCTGGGGACAAGAAAAGTCCCACACAGAACTTGACAGCTGAAGGCTGCAGTGACAGTACTGAAAAAATCAGACTTGCCAAAAGCCATGCTGTCATTTCAGGGCATTCAGGGTATGTCCATACTGTAAAGTTACACAGAAGTATTGTGTAGTGATACCCTCTTGTATCTCAAGCCATGTGGCCAATTTAAATAGAAAAATGCACTTTTTTTCTTTTTCTCCCCTCCCCACAGGTCCTGAGAGATGGTATGATTGAAAACCAGACCCCAGAATTATTCTGGGAGGTCAACAAGCCCAAGTATTCAGGCACCCTTCATTTGGATTGGTAAGTGTCTGTAGAAGGGACAAATATGTAATGCTTTCATGGTCACAGAGCTGATAAAACTTAAAGCTGTTTTAAAAACTGAAGTCTTGCCTTAGTCTTCCACAATGACAGAGTTAGCAGGCTTTTCTGATGAAGTTTCTCTCTCCTGCTCTACTCCAAGGGTGACTCGTAAGAAGTGTCCAGATTTGGACTATTTTGTTGTGTTCTCCTCTGTAAGCTGTGGAAGAGGAAATGCTGGACAAAGTAATTATGGCTTTGCCAATTCTACCATGGAGCGTATCTGCGAGCAGCGGCATCACGATGGACTCCCAGGTAAGATGACTTTACTGGTTGCACAGAATCATCTTTCTCTTTCTCTCCAAACATCCAGAGGAGAACCAGCTCACCAGAAATTTGTGCCCTTGTCTGGATATTGAATGTTGAAGGCTGTTTCCTCTCCTAGCTGTTATCATGAGTCATTCATGTGTTGAATGAATACTGACCATTTAACAGAACAAAGGAAATGCAGGCCTTCACTTAGCTGGTTTTTAACTCCCTTTTATTGCTGCCTTCTGCTTTAGTTAGTTGTCTAGTGTGTTCTTTCTTGTTTTCTTCTCCAGGCCTGGCAATCCAGTGGGGAGCCATTGGTGATGTGGGTATCCTTCTTAAAACAATGGGACACAAAGAGATTGTGGTTGGAGGAACCATTCCACAGCAAATCAGTTCATGCCTGGAGGTGCTTGACATCTTCCTGAATCAGCCTCATCCTGTCATGTCTAGTTTTGTCCTAGCAGAAAAGGTCTCTATGAAAACTGAAGGAGGCAGTCAGCAGGATCTTGTAGCAGCTGTTGCTCACATCCTGGGTATGTGCTCTCAGACAAGCACTGCTGGGCAGTGTCTGCCATCTCAATGCTTTTGGAAATCAGTGATGCTGCTGCAGATGCTCTATTCAGCATCTCCTCCTGATTTCCTGTGCTGTGGGGGTGGTGCGGGACTGTTTGTTTCTTTTACACTGCTGCTTCTCTCCAGTAATCAATTCACTTCTTGACCTTAGTGTATTTACACACACACACACACATACCTCACTGTCTTGGGTTTTCTTTAGAGTGGACTGGCACCTTTCTCCAAATGGAGAATCAACATGAACAGCCCTGAAGAGCAAAATTCTGGGGCAGCACATAATAGAGCAAACACATGACTAACTTTGAGTACTATTGCAGCTTTCAAACATTCACCTTGGGATGTCCTTATGCTGCAAAAAGTAGCTTTTATGTACTTAGTGTATTCTCTCATCAGCTGTCATTCTGTGTGAACGTATAGTAACCATAGCTTTACTATGTGTTACAAAAAGTGCCATGTCCTCCTGGTTGTTTTGAGCCTTGTGAATTTTACCATTTTCCCCTCTTCTTGTGCTGAAAGTGAATAATCTCTGTCAATTCTGTTGTCTCTTTTGTGGACAGAAGCATGTACTGCCTCTTTTTTTTCTACCAGAAAAGATACTGATACATTAAAGGCAGTCTCCTGAGTATTACTGAGGGAACTGTCGGCAGTCAGACAAGTCTGACCTCGCGGAACAGATGTGGCTTTGAGAAGTCATGGGAAAGCAGCTGTACCAGCCGTAGGGTTAGTTTGGAAGGAGAGACTGTGTGAAGACAAAAAAGGGGGAAGCTAGTAAGAAGATTAATGGTGGGAGCATGGCAACATGGGGCACCAGAAGGTGGAGGTGGGGAGGAAAAGCTGTAGATGCAAGTGTTATTTTGAGAAGACTTTTTTACAGGTAAGGAAAGGGTAAGATACTTGAACAGTGTGAAAATTGAAGAGGAAAAGGGAGTGAAGACTAGAGGAATTGCCTTCTTCAGTGTGATGGATGTCAAGTGTTGCAATCAACCATAGCTGACGGTTTTGTCTCATGCTGCAGCTGAGGGTTAGTTGTGTTAGGTTTAGAACTGCAGTTTCAGTTAGAGCCTGTAGTTGGTGAAATTCCTCTAGGTGACTGTTCTGAACTTGGTCTAGAGCTGTAGTGACAAAGTTCACACCTATTTGGCTGGGACTGATATATCCCCTGTCATCCCTGTCATAAAAGCTGCACACATTTAACATGTACTCTAACAAGATCCTATATGAGTAGACTAGATGTGGGTTGTAGAAGAGGTGACTTGTTGAAAGCATTAAATGATCCTAAAATGTAATTCTCTAGCTGCAGTTTATTCAGGTTTCAGGAGAAAGAAGGAGGTGGAGAAAGAAGGAGGTTGAGAAGAAAACTGCAAGAGGCCTACAGCTGAAAAGAAATTGGCCTGTTATTGGTGTGCTCTTTTTTTCTCAGGTGTCCGTGATGTGAGTAGTCTGAATGCTGAGAGTACCTTGGCAGACTTGGGCTTGGATTCCTTGATGGGTGTGGAGGTGCGCCAGATGCTGGAGAGAGACTATGACATCATTATGACCATGAGAGAAATCCGACTTCTTACAGTCAACAAACTGCATGAACTTTCTTCCAAGTCCAGGACAGCAGAGGGTATAGTGCCTGCATTGGTGTTGCTGACAGTCACCTGAATGCAAATAATTAAGCTTCCAATCAGTTTCTTTTGTCTCTAGCAACAGAAGCCTCAAATAATGAAATAAGGTTATAGCTGAAAGGCTTTTAAGTGACAGACATGTCACTGAAGTGCATTGGGCACTGAGGTCAGGCCCATCAGTTCTGGGGGCAGGGTATAAGAATGAGTGTGAAAGCCACTTTCTTGCCTGGCTTGTATCTGCCTGTATGAGTACTCCTCTGCAGCTGTGTGCAGGATGCAGTTTGATACCTTTTACCTGTCTAAGGAATAAAGAATGTAATGTCATGCTTACTGTAAGCTAAAAGCATATGCAGTTGCTGAATATCTCTATCTGTGCCCTGATGATTTAGTGAGCCAATGGGCTAATCCAGAGCAGCCTTAAGATTCTCCTTCAGGACTGTGAGTGTGTGACCAAGACTGATCCTGACTCTAGTTGTATTTTGTCTGGTGTGCTTCCCTTCAAAGAGCCAAAGCCATCCCAACTGATGAAGACAGGCCCAGGCAAATCTCCAAAATTAGATTTGAACAACTTGTTGGTGAACCCAGAAGGGCCAACAATCACCCGCCTCAATGATGTTCAGAGCACAGAGCGCCCTCTTTTCCTTGTTCACCCCATTGAAGGATCTGTTGCAGTTTTCTACACTCTCACCTCCAGACTTCATATGCCCTGCTATGGGCTCCAGTGCACAAAAGGTATCTTAGTTCATCATCTTGAATTTGTAAAATAACATTCTGATTTTTGGTTGCCTTATAGAGATAGCTTTGCTTCTAGACTCTTAAACTCTGAGGTTAAAGATTGATACCTATAGCCTGCACAGGGTCATGTCAGGCTTCCCCAAATAACAAGAGAAGTACTAGGTTAGATTATGTATGGGCAAATGGAACAATTGGATGTTGCAGAGTCCCTGCCAGCAGATAAACATGCAGGAGAAAAACAAGGCATGGTGTTCTACCTGTCTTTGGAAAGCAGCAACATTACTATTCTTTGTCCAAAATGTTAAGTTGCTAACCATAATTCAGAAACTGACCTCAACAAAATAACCTGGATGTTTCCACCTGGCAGTGTCTTTCACTGGAGTCTGTTTCTAATTTCCTTCTGTGTTCTAGCTGCTCCCTTGGACAGCATACAGAGCCTGGCAGCCTATTACATTGATTGTATGAAGCAGATACAACCCGAAGGACCTTACCGCATTGCTGGGTATTCCTTCGGTGCCTGTGTAGCCTTTGAAATGTGCTCCCAACTGCAAGACCAACAAAATGCTTCCCATGCACTCAACAGTCTGTTCCTCTTTGATGGGTCTCATTCCTTTGTGGCAGCATACACTCAGGTAAGAGACACAAAGAAAGCTGTTGTCTGGGGATCATCCTGTGTCAGGGCTCACATTCTAAGATCCTGCTGCTCTAGATATGAATCATCTGAAAAGCTGACAGATGTCTTGACAGGGGAGTTGGGAAATGGCTGTAGATAGTGGATGCTTATGAATGGCTGAAGGATGGAAGCATTATTAACTGGTGAGGGCTAGGACACAAATGTTGCTATGATGAATCATAATATTAGTATGTTTCTGGAAGATCCTGGAGGCTGCAAGACAAGATCCTTGTGTAGGGGTGCTAGGAAATCTTGCTTAAGCATTCCCTTACATTTCCATTGTACTTTCTATAGGATACTAGGCTCTTGGCAATTGCCACCAGTGGATCTATCCTCATGGGATCTTTATTCCACACCCTAAGCTTTTTTCTTTTTTTTTTTTTTTCTCCCTCACCTTTTCCTGGTTCAAAGCCATTTGTTCCATAATTGGTTTTTATCATGTTCACATTTTATTCTTCTCCTACAGAGCTACAGAGCCAAGCTGGCCCAAGGAAACGAGGCTGCCTTGGAGACTGAAGCATTGTGTGCTTTTGTTCAGCAATTTACAGGCATTGAATATAATAAGGTGATGTTGGTTTGTTTGGGGTTTTTTGTATTTTTGTTTCACAAGAGGGCTGTGGTTTTCTGTTTAACAGCTGGATTATCAGATATTGAGACTAATAGAAAAAAAATTAATATTTCCAGCTGCTGGAGGTTCTTCTACCCCTGAAAGATCTGGAGGCTCGTGTGAATGCTGCTGCAGACCTGATAACTCAGATGCATGCAAACATCAATCGTGAAGCACTCAGCTTTGCTGCTGCTTCCTTTTACCATAAACTGAAGGCTGCTGACAAGTATATACCAGAGTCTAAGTATCATGGGAATGTGACACTGATGCGTGCAAAGTCTCATAGTGAATATGAAGAAGGACTGGGTGGAGACTACAGACTCTCAGAGGTCAGTCTGAGGCCCGCTGGTGACTGTTGAGGCTCTCTTGATACTTGAGGGAGCAAAAGAAAAGCACGGAAAATCATCCTTACTGCATGGGAAAGGATGAAACCAACCTGAAAGAAATTATGATTCTGCAACTATTGTGCTCTAACAAGAACTTAAAGTCCCTAGAAGCAAAGGAGTTGACTGATTGCAACCATTTTCTCAGGGTAGTGAGAGCTAGAAGGAGGTCTACCCTCTCTATTGGATAAGTGTTTCTATAGCTGGTTCTTGCAGCTGTCTAGACTTCAGATAATAAAGATATTAAGAGTAACTTGGTAGAAGTAACTTTTAGTCTCCTGTCTCTGTAAACTCCTAAAGTTTGTCTACTGCTTGAGGGCAGACTTCTGAAGAGCAACTGTCAGACTTTTGACAGAGGTCACTCTTTAGCTTTTAGCTTTTGGGGACCACTTTGAAGTTAGTATGCGGGTTTCTTGTGAGCCTAAAAACCTTACTTTTTTAGCCCATGGTCCAGATAAGGTCACTGGTCTCTAACCCTGTTCATGTAAAAGGGTTAAGTGTCTTACATTATTGTACAATACCAGGGAAAAGGGAGAGAGTTTCAGAACACCTGCTTCTGGTATCTCTTGTCCCTTCAGACTTCTAAGTTACACTCATTATTGATACTAGGTTAATTCGTATGTTGTTAAGAGTTACATAATGACCTCAAAGGAAGATCTGATGATGGTGGGAGAAAGACTAGGCCAAGGGGAGGGTTATTTGATTTTCCTAAGGGCTTGGAATTAGCTATTTTATCATTCTTTGATATAGTAGATAAATTATTCAGTTAGCATCAGGTTGGCTTCTTGCCCAGCTTACATTTGAGTGGGTCACCTGTCAGGCTGTCAAATTATCATGCTTTAAAACTGATTCTAAGCAGTGCCCTGCAGGTGACCTATAGAAATGTGTCACAGTAAAACTGGTGCTGTTTTCAATTGAGTTTGACCGAGATAGTGTTGTAAACTATGAGTGACTTACAAGACTGCCAAACCCAAACCAACTACCTGATTGTATATGTGACTGTAAAGCTTTTCTTTTCCATATCTATGCAGGTATGTGATGGGAAAGTATCTGTCCATATTATTGAAGGGGATCATCGCACCTTGTTGGAGGGAGATGGCGTTGAATCAATTATTGGGATCATCCACAGCTCACTGGCAGAGCCACGTGTCAGTGTCAGAGAGGGTTAACTTCTGCTTGCTTACCACCAATGATGAAGAAAATGCCAACAACATTCTTTGTTATGACAGACCCCAAGGAACTCTTCCTATTGTTCATCTCATCTGTTCTGCTGCCAGAACTGGAAGTCCAGCTGAATTTGATTTCTCTCTTGCTCATCTTTTCCTTTCCCAGCTTTCATGGGTTCTGTCTCCTTGTTCTCTTCGTATGCTTTGTTTTCCCCTAGTATCCCTGTCTGTGTTACTCTAGTGCTCCAGCTCTGTCACTGTGCACTGCTGTGAGGGTTGCCCATTGATGGTTGTTCCTACACCCTTGGCAGTATGAAAAACAAATTTAGGAGTAGATTTCTTGTGCTCTATATTGTTTTTGTCTTAACAGTATTCCAAAGCGTATGTGATAGCACTTGTTGACCAAGCCCAGTGAGCAGGGAGAAGAGCTGCAGCTGATTTCTGAGATGCCTTTTTGTCTGTGAAGAATCTGTCTGTGGCTATGTCAGAAAGAGAATTCCATTAAGGCTTTTGTAACTTTTTTTTTAATTTGATATATTCTAAGTATTTATTATGTCAAACCAGAGACTTCTTACTTGGTTTTAATTTATCGTGGGTTATAGAAGAAAAGAAACATCCCTTTTTGGAGGGGAAAGCTTATTCTACAAGGGGAAGTTGCCTATATGTTAAACCAAAGTGCATCTTTGGAATAGTGTGGTTTCTTTTTCTTCTGTTTTTTTTTTTTTTTTTCTCTTTCTCCCACTGCCCTTCCCAGTTCAGAAAGGAAAAGGTAGTAGTGAGGAAGGCAGGGTTCTTGCCATCATCTGATTTTTTTTTTTTTTTTTTTTTTTTTTTTGGAGGCGGGGGGAGTGTAGGCTGGATGCCACTGTATGGAACAGTCTTAATACTTGGTCTGATAAAAAGAAGGCAAAGCTATCTGTAGGCAGGTACTTAATATTTGTGCAAGGTTCTGTGCTCTGCTCTATCAGAACCTTAGTAAAGCATTAAGACTATTGCTTTACCTTTTTCCTTCCCACCTCCAGTCTTGCCACCCAACCAGACATTTGGAGTGGGGGTAGGGGTGGGATAAAGTTCTTCAATGATAACTTAACAAATCATCTTACCCCTGCTCTTCCATAAATAAAGTTCAGGCAAACATACAAGCATGTACCCAGAGCCCCTGTATATTTTATTTAGCACAGGGTCTTCCTAAGCCTTGTATATTCATTTTCCTCTCAGTAATGAGACTGGAGATCCCACAAAAGTTAGCTAAGTAATTAGTTTGATGGCATGATTTTAAGACGTAGTACCTTTTTAAAGGAAACTTGCATAAAATTCAATAAACTTCTTGCCTTTGCTATGCTGAATCTGTCCTTTCCGAAATCAGTAAATCCTTACTACACTTATGATACAGAGGATATGTGGGTAGCAACAAAGCCCCAACTAGGAGGAGCTATTATGCCTCTCAGAACTGCTATAAATCCTCAGTTCTCTCCATCTTAAGTGAAGTGTTCTGGTAGTACAGGAGCATTTCAGTGACAGGAATAGATGGCTCTTCACTGCATGTTCTGACCTAGTGTCTTGCTTATGCCACCCTCTGTTGATAGTGGCTGGGTTAACTGGTTTTTATAAAGTGTTTCTTCTGTGAAATCTGAAATAAAACCAATACAATGTCACCTTAATTTCCAAAATAAGTCTTGTTCTTTTTTTTCTTTTGTTCTTTTTTGTTTTGTTTTTTGCTTTGTTGGTTGGTTTTTTGGGGTTTGGTTTTTTTTTTTAATATGTTTTGGTCTTAACAGTGTCTTTTTGGCTTTCCTAGTATTAAACGGAATTGCTCACTGGTTGGTTTTTTGTCTTATTCTCTACCACCATTTTTTAATCCTGTGTTTCATCTACAGTCTGTCATTTCTTGGTATGCCAGAAGCAGGTTTTGCTTTATATCTGAGTTGGAGGCTGTAGAAATAATAACAATAATGAAGAAGACAACTTATTCTGGAGCACGGCTTCTTGTTGCCATGATTTTGCACACACCCACAAGATTGAAGTGGAAACTCCCACATTCTAATTCTGACTCCACTATTGTGGTTTTGAACAAGCCATTAATGCTACTGCCTCAGTTTTCCCATTTGTAAAATGGGACTAATGGCATCCACCTCAAGGTCACTGAGAGTGTTATGTAATGGGTATAAATGCTGTCAAGTTATTAGGTATGACTAGGTGTTAGGCAGTAACAGAAGGAGGGGAAGTGGCTAATGCGTGAGGGTGAGGTGCCTTATAGCCCCAGAGAATCTAATACTGAAGAGTGGCTGTGTGAACTGGGCTTATGTGCATGCTCTGGGCCTTCATTATATCTACTGCATATTATCCATGCACATCTTAGCATAGGATACTATGTAACTGAAAGCAAATGTGGTTGGTTGGCTTGTTTTAAATTTAACTACTGGCAGTTGCAGTGAGCCTGAAAACAAAAACAACATTGAAAGAATTCTACTGGCCTTGGTTCAATTGAAAACCTAGAAGGAAAAAGAAAAGAGTGATTAAACTTCAAGCAGACAAACTACAATAGTTCTGTGGTAAAATGTTTTAACAAATCTTGAATGGGAGGGAGCAAAGACTAATGCTGTTCCAGCTGTTGGTGTAGGAGGTGGATGAGTACTCTGTATAAAGATAAAAGTTCGTGATCTCATCTAACATGGTCTCATCTAAGCAAAGCTTTCAGATAACTGGTTTAGTAATAGAAGTTTGTCAAGGACTTCTTAACAGTCTATATGATCTCAATGCTGCTTTGGTGGTTACTTGGAAAGCAGAAGGTTGTTTTGGGTTTGATTCCTCCCCAGTTGTGTAACTGAGCTTCTGTCCTGTATCCTATTCTGCAACTGGCTGCTGAACACAGTGTGCCAAAAATAAAAACCCTACTGGTGCTGGTACTGGTTGTTTCTCACTAGTCCGTCAGATAGGCAGAGGTGGAACGGTACTACACATTCTGCAAAATTGAAAACTACAGTCCCTTGCCTTGAGAAGACAAGGGCAGAAGGCAAGTCCTTCACATCCACTCTTCTATATGAAATTGAAGTGGGAGTTTCTCTTGTCACCTGCTACTCACTTTCCATTCTCCTTTTCAGCTAGCTTCTCATAGGCTTCTCTACACCAGGCTGGTCTTGAGACTGAAAAACACAGTGCCCTGTTGGCCCTGTAAACTTAATAGGTTCACAAACGTTGCTACTCTGAAATCGTGGGCAGTATACCTTAAATCTGTAATATAACCTTAATAGGAAAAATAAGAAAGCTATTCTTTTGTTTTCTATTCTACCATTTCCCTGAGGAGAAAGAAATATGCCCGTCTTGCCAACAACAGCTAAAACATGCAAGAACTGGTGACAAAAGAGCACTACCAGACTGCTCAAGTAGAGAAGCCTTCCAGTGCTGAGGGGGTCAAGTAAAACCCAAGACATTTAAGGAAGACCAGTGATAAAGGGAGCAGGCGTTTTCCTCCTGCAGTTAGTTACTTCGCTGTCGCTGAAGATCAGGCCCGTTGCCGGCAACTCGGCTCAAGAGAAAGGAAAAAGCCAAACCCCAAACAAATTCTGGAGCAGCTGCTTAGAAGATGGGGGTGGGTGAAGGAGAATTAGAGAGGCTGCATGTTTAAAGTATCAGAATGGGTTCTTTATGCCTCTGGAAGTGAAGGCAATGGAAAATGGTAGCGCGACCCCCCCCGCCCCACACGCCGGCCCTGCGGTTCCCTGGGCTCTTCAGCGCGCGGCCCCTCCTTGCGGCGCTGCGGTTTCCGGAGGGGACGCCGCCGCCGCTGCACTGCGGAGCCGACCGGAGCGAGATGGAGGTGGCACCGTCCGGCCGGCGCCGTGCCCTGACAGGGCTCCGAGATCGCGCCCGCCTCCGGGCTTCAGGCGGCGGCTGCGAGCCCCGGTGAGGCGGCGAGGGGCGGCAGCTGCCGCAGCCCCGCGCGGGCGGGCGAGAGATGCCGAAGCTGCGGGGGGAGGCTTTCTGGAGGGAGACGCTGCGGAGCGCCCACTACGTGGTGGCGCCCATGGTTGACCAGAGCGAGCTGGCCTGGAGGCTGCTGAGCCGCCGCCACGGCGCCCAGCTCTGCTACACGCCGATGCTGCACGCCCAGGTCTTCCTCAGGGACGCTAACTACCGCCGCGAGAACCTCTACGACGAGGCTTGTCCCGAGGACCGTCCGCTCATCGTGCAGGTGAGTGCTGCCGCTGGCGTCCGACCCGGCGGCCCGCTGCCCTCCCCGAGCGGCGGCGCCTGCCCGGTGAGCCCCAGCGCCGGGGCGGCGGCAGGACTGCCGGGAAGTGCTCCGCGAGGTTCTCCTTGCGGTGCTCTCTTGGGTAGCGCTACAAAAGCAAGTCGGCATTGCCAGATACACCCTTGTCATCCAGCCCGTTTGTGTTAACAAATCCAGACGTTTTCCAATGCTCATGAGTTCATGCCGGTCAGTGTTGCCTGTATGTGTGTATATATATATATATACCCGGTTATATGGGATGACAGAAATCTCATTATCTTCCCCTAAATACTGCTAACAGTATTTAGCTCATTAAGGTAAGTGTGTTTTCCTGTTTATCCCTTGTGTAGCAAAGGGGATTTGGTATCTTAACCGCAGGGACCTGGTCCACTAGACTTCTCGCAGGGTTTCAGTCCTCTACACCTCATCTTTAGACATAAGTTGTAGCTGGTCAAGGGTTGTTCCAGATGTGATACCGTTCAGGGAGGATCGCAGATTTTTGAGTGGTACTTAGAAACAATGAGCTCAGTGCATAGCTATAGAAAAAAGAGGCAAGGAATCATAGAATCATAGAACAGTTAGGGTTGGAAAGGACCTTAAGATCATCTAGTTCCAACCCCCCTGCCCATGGGCAGGGACATCTCGCACTAAACCATACCACCCAAGGCTTTGTTCAACCTGTCCTTGAACACCGCCAGGGATGGAGCACTCACAACCTTCCTGGGCAACCCATTCCAGTGCCTCAGCACCCTAACAGGAAAGAATTTCTTCCTTATATCCAATCTAAACTTCCCCTGTTTAAGTTTTAACACATTACCCCTTGTCCTGTCACTACAGTCCCTAATGAAGATTCCATCCCCAGCATCCCTGTAGGCCCCCTTCAGGTACTGGAAGGCTGCTCTGAGGTCTCCACGCAGCCTTCTCTTCTCCAGGCTGAACAGCCCCAACTTTCTCAGCCTGTCTTCGCACAGGAAGTGCTCCAGTCCCCTGGTCATCCTTGTGGCCTCCTCTGGACTTGTTCCAACAGCTCCATGTCCTTTTTATGTTGAGGACACCAGAACTGCACACAATGCTCCAGGTGAGGTCTCACAAGAGCAGAGTAGAAGGGCAGGATCACCTCCTTCGCCCTGCTGGTCACACTCCTTTTGATGCAGCCCAGGATACGGTTGGTTTCTGGGCTGCGAGCGCACACTGAAGCCAGCTCGTGTTCATTTTCTCATCAACCAACACCTCCAAGTCCTTCTCCGCAGGTCCGCTCTGAATCTCTTCTGTGCCCAACCTGTAGCTGTGCCTGGGATTGCTCTGACCCAGGTGTAGGACCTTGCACTTGTCATGGTTGAACTTCATGAGGTTGTCATCAGCCCACCTCACAAGCGTGTTGAGGTCCCTCTGGATCCCTCCAGTGTATCAACCGAACCACACAGCTTAGTGTCATTGGCAAACTTGCTAAGGGCGCACTCAATCCCACTGTCCATGTCACCAACAAAGATGTCGAACAAGACCGGTCCCAACACTGATCCCTGAAGATAAGACACTTTAAAGCTTGTGTTGCTTCTGCTTCTTGAGTACCTTGTGAGGTTCAGGTATGTCCCTCTACTCCATCCGAAAGGCTGCAGACCTGAATGCAGGGAAAGACAGCCAGCATGACCAGAGGAATGGTGTGGTTTCCGCATGTGGAGCAGTGAAATGAATAGGGACTCTTCACCCTGAAAGCAAAGTGTCTCCCCTGACTGAGGGGAGAGATAAGAGAAGTCTGTGAAAGTAAGACTGGCTTGAAGATGAATGGGAAACAAATGCTAAGTAAAGGTAGTGAAAAATTTTGAAAATTATTATCATGGGATGTAATGGATGCTGAAAGATTCCATGAGTTTAGAAAGCAAATGAAGGTAAACTCTCTCGAGGCTCATTAGGTGCAGCAGACACCACTTCTGCTTCCAAAGAAGACGTTTTCTTCCAAAGAACCAGTTTCTGCTGTTCGCTAGTCATCTGTTGTTGACAATTATCGGAGCAGGATGAGGTGGACCTTTGTTCTGTCTCAGTAAAGCTTTGTATAGTCTCCTTTTTCTAAGAGAGGTACTTTCTTTTGCCACAGAAAAATACAGGTGGTAGAGTTCTAGTCTTAGAAAGCTCTAAGTCTTTTGAACACAGATCCTCAGCTCAGTAAACTCTGTGTTCTGGGCAAGCCTACCTGAAAAGAGGCAGTTACTGTGAGCTTGCTACATTATCCTTCACACTGGCCACTATTGGACCTAAGGCACAGAGCTAACTAGATCTTCGCTTGATCCAGTACAGCAATCCTTACCAAGTTCTGCAATATTTCTGGTCAGGTTTGGGTTTTGGTCACAGACTCTTGGAAACAGATTAAGCAGAGGTGTGTCTGGGCCCTGCCAGCCCTGTGGGTTGTGGGCTTTACTGTGTAAAAATCCTCACTGATGTGGCGTGGTTGGAGGCTTTCTACTGTTTTAAACATCTCGGCAAAGGAAATGCCTTTTCTTGTTTTAGTTACATAATTTACATAGTGCTGTAGCACTTAAGTGACATCTTCTGCTCACATGTGTATGAGTTTAAATCCATGTTATTTAAAGGTGTGATGGCATTGGTTTTTGTTAATAATGAATTTAAGAAAATCTGTTTAAAAGCATAAATGAGAATAATAGTCTGTTACTGTCCTGTTCAACAAAGCAGCTTCAAATTAACCTATTTTTTCTTAATAAATTGAGTTTTGCACTGTTTTACATGTAATATTAGTTATATTGAAGACTGAGCATTTGACTATCAGCCCAGTGTGTTTATTTCACATTCCACACAAACATGAATTCATTTGAGAGGCAGTGGTACTTAGTGGTATCTACAAAGTTTGAATTGTCTGAAGACACAGAGACACCACAGGTAACTCTTTTCTTCTGCACTACCTTTATGTATTAAATGCTATAGCTGTTTGTTCTACAGGGGATCTTAAGTGTTATTCCACCTTTTTCTTGGATATTACATGTCAAATATTCTATAAATATTTCTTTGCCTCTCAAATGCTTATCTTTCTCATTTTTTCATTTGAAGTTTGAGGATCTTTAGCAGGTGAGTGTCGCAGTTTTTGTCTGTGGTGGGTTTTCTTTTTTTGGGAAATGGTGTTTGCTGTTATTAACTGTGTATATTATGCCTGTTTTCTGTAGCAAGTAGATTGCTTCATAACTATGTCATAATGTCTTGTCAGTACTTCAAGAAATCTATTGCCTAATTATTCCACTTTTTTTTGTCTTTCTCAGTTCTGTGCCAATGACCCTGAAGTGTTTGTCCAAGCAGCACTGTTGGCTCAGGATTATTGTGATGCCATAGACCTAAATTTGGGTTGCCCCCAAATGATTGCAAAGAGAGGTATGTGCAAATCTGAACCCTGCACAGATAGAGAAATGATACATTTCAAATGTGGATGTTGCTAGTAAAAGACCAAGAGGACCAAATTAAACAAATTTTGCAACACTGCATTTAAAATTATGTTATGCAGGAACATAGAGTCTCCTGTTTCCTTGATACTTGCACGGAGTTTATTCATATTAGCATATAGAAGGATAACACCTACTGGATCCCTAAGAGGTATTGCAAAGATAGCTATGTTTGAAAACCAGAACCAGTGTTTGAAAATTTTGAAGAAGTTAGGATGTTGAGATTTGTTCAGTAACTGTTCATTCCTCTTCTAAGATGTCTTTCAAAGACTAATAGGAAGTGATCAATGGTGTACAGAGCAAATAGATCTTTCAATCTGATTGGGTTTTATCCTGAACAGAATTTTTATACACCTGATATAAACCCCTGAAAGTTGGACTTTGAACTGCTAGTGTCAACACAACAGCCTTAGGGAGTAGCAGTGGAAGTAGGTTGTGGGGATTCATTGTTTGCCCTGTAAATCTAGGGTGGCATGGGGGACAGAATGACTCAACTCTTCCAGTTTGGGCAGGACAGAGCAACTCTGTTTCCAGAGGCATATGAGTGTCTGGATCTTTGTATGTGAATGTTTATGAATCTTGGTCTTCTCTACAAGTCTGTCATGTTATTTTTCCATAGGTCACTATGGAGCATTTCTGCAAGAGGAATGGGATCTTCTTCAGAGAATGAGTAAGTCTTTAAAGAGGCCTCACTTTACAGAGACTTCACTTTGAGAGGGAATAGGATGAACTCATTACTGAGAGGAGGTTTATGGGTTTGGGGGAAAGGAGGTGCAGCATGTTTCTTTGGGGAGGGTTGTGTTTGTATTTTGTTGGTTTGCTTTGTTTTGGTTTTATTTTTGTTTCTTACTGTATTCCAGTGGCACCCTCAAAATTCTTGGTAGTATCTCACTACAGACTTATTCTCAATCTGCTAAAAGACTTTAGTACCTGAAACAATTTAGGTGAAAGTTAGTCAGTGAAGCCCCAGTCTGATGGTGGCTTAATGTCTCTCCAGCTCTAGACACTAGAGTTGGAAATTCTTTATAGACTTTTTCTAGAGTCTAGAGATTCTTCCCTGTGAGGGTGCTGAGGTGCTGGCACAGGGTGCCCAGGGAAGCTGTGGCTGCCCTGTCCCTGGCAGAGTTCAGGGCCAGGTAGGATGGGGCTTGGAGTAACCTGCTCAAGTGGAAGGTGTCCCTGCCTGTGGCCGGGGGTTGGAAACAGATGATCTTTAAGGCCCCTTCCAACCCAAACCATTCTGGGATTCTATGAAACAGCAGAGCTCCCAGTGCCTTACTTTTTCACTTTGAAGTTCTCAGGAGCCAGGAGTTTTTCTACTTGAAGCCACAGCTGCCCTTTTCTGATCAACTCAGCATACCTTTCTGTCCGCACCATAGCAAGTTATGCTTCTCTTCTAATTTGTGTAGGTTGTTTTTAGACTACTGGTAGCAGTTGTGAACGGTATTGGGGATTTTTTGTTCTCTTTAGTACATTCAGAATTGATTTAAAAAGCAAGGTTTTGGTCATTGAGTATAGCTGAGAATGTGCTTTCACCCCACTTCAGAGCAAGTGTCTGAATTCTGTGAAATTAGAGTACTTCTGTCTGTGTTCCCTGTGGTCCAGGGAATCTTGAATGATGTTTGGCACAGAGACTGCTGAGACCCTGGAAGGCTAGACAGTGCTTTTCTGCCCAGCATGTAATGTGGTTGTTAGGGCACCTTTCTTAGAAGTGAAAGGTACAAATCAGAACAGCCTCAAGGTGAGAAGAGAACCCAGGTCATCCAGTTGGGTGAGAATCCAGGCTGTCTAGTAAGAGAGTTGTCGTATTAGACTTTTGTATAAAAGGTGGTTAGAGCTTCCTCTTCCTCCTTCTCCCCCATCCTTTTCTAATATGATGGAGTACTCTTTTCTGCTTACGCTGTATACACCTTAATTGTTCCTTTGAAAGGGTGATAGAAAGTACCTATCAATAGGGCTCCTAGGATTTGAGTTAGAACACAGCAGGTGGCTATATTATACATCCAAGCTCTGGAAGTAAAGAGAATTTCAAGCATGACATTGCTCAGTGTTTTTCTGTTGGTTTTGTTAGCAATCTTTTCAGTAGTTTTCCAATTTCATGCACTGTGTAAACACTATGGGAGTTTAACATGTTCTAGATTTCATCCCAATTCTGTAACCTACATTTACTATTAAACTGGGTCCACAGCTGTCAAATTCAGTTGATAAGCCTCTGTTGGCCGTGGACAAGACTCTACTTGTCATGACTGTGTGAAAATTTGGAAAGAAGCAAAGCATCTCTTGTAGGAAAGGTGGACAAGAGAGTATTAATGTTGTTGGCAGAGTAGGAGGAGTACAATAGCCTGTGATTACAGTAAACCTGTATCAATGATGAAGATTTGAGGGGATGGTCCTTGAAAGTGAAGGTTTGATGTGGTGGAAGCATTAGGACTGTTAAACATTGACTATTTTATGTCTTTTTGTTAGAATGCAGATTTTGTGCTTCATGTTTTACTATTACTTGATTAAGCTATGCAATAAGGATTGCAGAGGACACTGCTGATTGTTTAAGCTGTGAGAACTGCCTAGCATTAACTTTTCAGGCCTTTTCCATACCACACCTAGTATCCTGAGGATGTTGAGGAGAGTAGGCACTTTTCATAGAGTTGTGCAGCCCACTTACATGTCTTTTCAATCTTCCCCAGTTTTACTGGCTAATGAGAAGCTCTCTGTTCCCATCACATGTAAAATCCGCGTTTTCCCAGAAATTGAAAAGACAGTGAAGTATGCACAGATGCTGGAGAAGGCTGGATGCCAGGTAAGGTGGCAGCTGCTCCCTGTACTCTTGCATTGGACATGCGTCTCTTTGTAAAGCATCTGGTGACTGGATCTTGGATTACGGTGGAGATGAATAGGCTACATCATTTTACACAGAGGAAAAATGGGATGCAGAGAGACTTTATATGCAGTTGTAGGCAGCAGGCCAATAGTGTGATACAGAAGACATCATGATTTCAGTCTTTCTTGTAATCACTGCACAGGGTGGCATCCTTCACAGTGGCTGAGCATCTCAGTCTAACATAGTGCTGCAGGAGGCAGTGTGAGTGCATGAAATCCACAGGGCTATAATAAAAACCTAGTATCAAAGATGACTGCCACTAGTGAGGAAATAGGCAGCTTTCTAGGAGTTAACTCCAGTTAAATAGGAAGAGACACTGTGGTTGGAGCCAGTACTGACAGTATTCAGACCTTCTGCTGAGGAGCAAGCCAGATCAATATACCATAAATTCCAAAGTGAATCACAAATAGGAGCCAATAGAGGAGGAAATCTTTGGTCCTCCCAAGATATGATCTTGTCATGCTGTGGAATAGCAAGCTGAAAGAAGCCCAAGCCCATGCCATGGTAGGTGAGCTGCTGACACCTTTCTGTGATACCAAAGTTGTTGCGCTGTTCAAATAGCAGTGGGAATTCAGTGGCATCCATGAAGTGTATGGCGTGAAAGGAAATTTTTGTCAGTTGGTTTGTCCGGTGGTACATGCACATGAAAAGTAAATGTAACTTTGTGTTCTAGCTGCTGACTGTGCATGGCCGTACTAAAGAACAGAAGGGACCGCTTGCTGGCGTGGCGTCTTGGGAGCACATTCAGGCTGTCAGGTCAGTGAGCAGTGCTCATCTCGCTGGAATTCTGCTAACAGATGATAAAGGTAGATTTTAAGTGGATTAAAGAGCAAACAAGTTTATGTGTGACAGCAGTAGAATTTCTGGGTTGACTCTAATTCTCAATTTTATGCATCTGTTTTATTCACTGGTATAGAAAAGCTGTAAGCATTCCTGTATTTGCAAATGGAAACATCCAGTGTCTCAGTGATGTTGAAGAATGTATCCGTAAAACAGGAGTGCATGGTGTCATGAGTGCAGGTAAATAAAATGAATTTTTACTCAGGTGAAAATACAAACTATTTCTTACTCTCTTAGCAGCCCCATATACATTCATCAAAAGCTTATGTCAGACTGACTTGGTGAACAGCTTTGATTGAAAGCTGAGTGGCCATTCTCCCTCTTCTTAGACTGGCCATCTCTTACAGGGACCAGGAATCACTTAAGATATGTAAGAAATGTTATGTTGGACTTCTAGTACCATTGAGTGGACAGCTCAAATCTAATTACTTGACAAAGGCATATGGGACTCCTGTTGTCCTGGAATATTTTCATGACATCTGTTAATCAATGCAACAGTTTTTGAATGGATCTTGATGCAGGACATGCATCCACTGATTAATATTCCTGTAGATGTTTCATTTTGGGTTGGGACAAGAAAGAATTGGCATAGCTTCCTACAGGAAGAGCTAGGACAGACATCAGAAAAACTTCCAATCACTTGCACAGTTAAATCAAAGAAACATTTTCTGGGAGGTTGTAGAATCTTATTCTTAGAAAATACAACAGCTTTTGAAGCTAATAGAGAAAAGCATGGTGAGAAGCAGTATCTGTAAACTTAGGCCAGATGAATGTTAAGACAGACGTAAGATAGGACATCCACTGTCCAAGTATTTAACAACTGGGCAACAAAAGCAGTGATTTTTCTGTTTGTCAGGTTTTTTTACTGTCTTTGTGTTAAGATCGGATGCCTTTCT
Organism: Lathamus discolor; assembly: GCF_037157495.1. NCBI lineage: Eukaryota > Metazoa > Chordata > Aves > Psittaciformes > Psittacidae > Lathamus > Lathamus discolor. The sequence goes on along the minus strand of NC_088896.1, from coordinate 12,926,820 downwards.
GGAAAAGGTACTTTAATTAGATATGAGCTATTTGGCTTAATTAAGAACTGTATAGTCAAATGTAGTATCATGAGGTCAGACTAGAGTTTTATGTATCCTGTGCTCCTCTTTGAGTACATGGGTGATGTGTCTGTGTCTGGCTGGTGGAATCACAACAGAGCTAATCAAGCTCCAGAGCCTAGTTTTTGTTTTCTGTTTCAATCCTGAAATGGAAGTTTGAGTATTTCTTTTCATTCCCTAGAAGGTAATCTCCATAACCCAGCTTTGTTTGAGGGCCGCAACCCATTGGTGTGGGAGATGGCAGAGGAGTATCTGGAGATAGTGCAGAAGTACCCTTGTCCATTGTCTTATGTTAGGGCTCATCTCTTCAAGCTCTGGCATCACACGTGAGTATCTCCAGAGAACTCTTCATGTTTTCAGGGCTCATCTTGCTTAGCAAGTGTCTGGGTTTTCTAGACAAGGATTTGTTTGGCCAGAATGAGTATGCTGCAGGGTTTTCTTTCCTGGACCTGGCTGTACAGAATGTGGGCTGAGGCCTTTACCCTTCACTGCATATCTGGAAAACAGGGCATGGGGAATGAACATGTTACCACAAGGTAACTAGGGTGTGAGCTCACAGTATGTCAGCTACCATGTGGTAATTGCCCAGATGCACATATGCACTTTGTGGCAAACACGAGTTAACTAACTCCTTGTTCAGTGTGAGGCAAGTTGTCTTGCATTTGTTGTAGAGTAAGAGCATGGCCATGGGCAGTTACTGAGGAGTAGCTGATGCACTGTGTATTCATGTTAACTTATCTCAAAGTACCTTGGTTGTGTGCCAAGTGTTTATTTGGAAAAGAGTAAGTGGGTAGGTGTGGTTTTCTCTGGACTTACAAGAAAGAAGATAAACTTCTACCAAAGGCAAGTGCAGCAAGAGAAATCTGTGAAAAGCTTTTATAACTATATTTTCAGTTGATCTCAGTGTAGAAATAATGAATAAAATGACTTGATGTTTGGGATTTGCCTCAGGCTTCAAGTTTACCAGCAACTGCGTGAAGAATTAGCAAAAGTGAAGACCCTAGAGGGCATTGTAGATGTCAACAGGGAGCTGAAACTACGATGCCAGGTACTAAGATGGGTCCTAATCTCCCAGAACAACACTGTCTGCACTTGGTGGGAACTTACCATGTATGTCATACAGTTGATGTCTGTTAGTCACTTCATTGAAACTTTGTGGCTTACCAACCTTGATGTTGGTAGTTTACTACAGTAGCAGCCCCCGAAGTCTGAACAGTTTTACACAGGATTTAAGAGTTACAAATCTGCTTCATTGCCCAGGGGGGTTGTGGAGTCTCCTACACTGGAGATATTCAAGGCCCGCCTGGACAAGTTCCTGTGTGATGTACTGTAGGTTACCCTGCTCTTGCAGGGGGGTTGGACTAGATGATCTTTTGAGGTCCCTTCCAACCCTTGGGATTCTGTGATTCTGTGATTCAATTAATCTCTCTTAGTAGAAGTTTTTTGCCTATATTTAACTGTCAGTAACTGTCACTTGAAATTCCAATTTGTGGTTTTCTGAAGTTTGAAGTATTATTTAAGAGTGTTGCCTGAGAACTTCAGGAAAACTGACTGTAACTCTATACTGCAGGAAGAAATAGCTAATCAGAAAGAAGGAGAAAAGCCAAAAGAAGGGTTGCCTTTCTTCCACTGGATCTGTCAGCCATACATCAGGCCAGGGTAAGTTAGTTATTTTAACATGGACAGAGACCCATAGGCCTTTCCCACCTACCATATCAGTACAGGGCCACCCAAATCTGTTCTAGGAACTTATATTAATTTGAAAATAAATGAAGACTTTGGATTGGTTTTGTTCTCATTTCTTTTTTTCTGGATTATTGTTTTGTTCATGGGGATATTGCTCATTGTATGCATCTTCTCCTTTAGAGCCTTCTCAGATTTCTGTCTCTCTCTGGAAAGTAAAAATCAGTAATTCCTCTGCAGAGCAGAAAGAGAACCTGATGAGCAACAAATATGCTACCTGACAGTACTTTATCGTTATATGTAACATGGATGTTGCTGATAACTGCCAGGGTAGCAAAGATGAGAACTAAATTGTATTCTATAAAGGATGCTTGTGTTGTATGGATGGACTTTTCAGATAACTTATTCCCTTTCTGTTATGAAAATTGGGCTGAAGACAGTGTGTCTGTTACTAATAGCCAATGATAACAAAAAAGTTAACTTTTTCTATGGGCAGTGACACTTCCCTGTAATTTCTCCATAATCATAGAATAGTTAGGGTTGGAAAGGACCTCAAGATCATCTAGTTCCAGCCCCCCTGCCATGGGCAGGGACACCTCGCACTAAACCATCCCACCCAAGGCTCTGTCTAACATGGCTTTGAACACCACCAGGAATGGAACATTCACAACTTCCCTGGGCAACCCATTCCAGTGCCTCACCACCCTAACAGTAAAGAACTTCTTCCTTATGTCCAATCTAAACTTCCCTTGTGTAAGTTTTAACCTGTTGCCCATTGTCCTGTCACTACAGTCCCTAATGAAGAGTCCATCCCCAGCATCCCTATAGGCCCCCTTCAGGTACTGGAAGGCTGCTCTGAGGTCTCCACGCAGCCTTCTCTTCTCCAGGCTGAACAGCCCCAACTTTCTCAGCCTAAGGCCCAACTTTCTCAGCCTAATAGAAAAGTTTAGAGTTTACCCAGATTTCAGTAAACTAGAACAGCATCTGGGGATCACCTGCTTGTTCACTACAGCCAACTTACAATGATATTCACTGTTTCAGGCCAAAGGAGAGATGCAAGGAGAATGGAGCCAGTGAAAAAGGTGTGCGAGGAAAACGTGCTTTGGAAGAGGAGGAAGATGGAAATGCTGAGCTTCTGTCAAAAAATAAACAAAAAAAGAAGTTGAGAAATCCAAATAAAAGCTTTGATCCATCTTTAAAACGTAAGTTCCATTTATTGGGTTAATGCTTGAAAGGTGCTGATATCCCATTTGACATAAATAGCCACTGTTTATTTTCCTTGTTCATGTAGTTGTAGAAATTCCTTAAAATAGGGAGGATTACTGGGAAATTTCAGTAGTAGGCAATGTGATTCAGTTTATATTCATTACTAAAGAAAATAAGGATTAAAGAAGTAAGTGACTGATCCATTATAATAATCTTTTTAAGATCAGAATGCTTTTACAAACTGAATTTTTAGCTGTCACTAATATTTGAAATTGCCTGTGCACTTCAAGCAGTTGTCCTCCTCTCTTACACTTGACTTGAGAATTAAAATTCTCCATGTTTGGATTTAGCTTAGAGGCACTTAAAAAGTCTTTGACCTTTGCACTGTTCTTTGAGGTACTGTATTTTAATATAAAAAAGTCTCTCTCACTAGGGAAGTGTCAAGCTGATGCTGCTTTGTTCGGGTTGGTTTATTTTCTTCCACTTAAAAATACCATTGCTGAAATCCTCTCTCTTTTTCTAGCCAAATATGCAAAATGTGATCAATGTGGAAACCCTAAGGTAAGTCAATGCCAGTGGTCCATTAGAGCGTTTCTGTTAAATGGAAATTAAATGACCATGAAGTGGTCAATGGCTCAATGTCCAAATGGAGAACAGTGATGAGTGGCATCCCACAGGGGTCCACACTGGGACCAGTACTGTTTAATGTCTTCAACAGTGACATAAGACTGTTGGATAGAGGGCACCCTCAGCAAGTTTGCAGATAACATGAAGCTCAGTGGTACAGTTAACACTCGTGAGGGAAGGGATGCCCTCCAGAGGGACCTGGACAAACTCAAGAACTGGGCCTATGTGAACCTCATGAAGTTCAACAAGGCCAAATCCAAGTTCCTGCACCTGGGCTGGCGCAGCCCCTGGTATCAATAGAGGCTGGGGCTGAGGGGATTAGGAGCAGCCCTGAGGAGAAGGACTTGGGGGTGCTGGTGGATGAAAAGCTGGACATGAGCAGGCAATGGGCACTTGCAGCCCAGAAGGCAAATTGTATCTTGGGCTGCATTCAGAGGCACATGGCCAGCAGGTCAAGGGAGGTGATGCTGCCCCTCTGCTCTGCTCTAGCGAGTCCTCACCTGAAGTACTGTATCCAGGTCTGGAGTCCTCAGCACAGGAAAGACATAGACTTGTTGCAGCAAGCCTAGAGGGGGGCTACAGAAGTGGCCAGAGGATTGGAGCATCTCTCTATGTGGAAAGCCTGAGAAAGTTGGGGTTGTTCAGCCTGGAGAAGAGAAGACTTTTAGGAGACCTTGTTGTAACCTTTCAGTGCTGAAAGGAGACTTACAAGAAAGGTGGTGACAGGCTTTTTAGTAGGGCCTGTTACAATAGAACAAGAAGTCATGGTTTTACACTAAAAGAGGGCAGATTCACACTAGATACATGGAAGTAATTTTTAACCATGAGGGTGGAGAAACACTGGCACAGGTTGCCCAGAGAGGTGGTATATATGGCCCATTCCAGGAAGGGTCAGGTTGGACGGGGCTCTGAGCAACCTGATCTAAACAAAGATGTCCCTGCTCACTGCAGGGTGGTTGGAATAGATGATTTTTAAAGGTCACTTCCACCCCAAGCTATTCTGTGATTCTGAATCCTGAGGTAGGTGCATGACAGCGTTCAGTAATGCACACATACCAAGCCCTGCTGATAACGTAGGGGAAAAAAGTCAGTTCACACTTGGGCAAAAGCCTCTTAACTATTAACCATAAGCAGAGGTAAAAGTGCTGCACAAAAACCACTACCATACATAGGGTCTTTGACATAATTTGTCTTGCTTTCCAAAAAAGTGCAGTCTTACTGCTGAGGATATTTACCACTAAGACTGTTGAGTGTGTCAAGTGAACTTCCCAAGATCTCCTGGAAACAAATCTCCAGACTGCCAGTAATTACACAAGTATATTCTACTGTGAAATTCAAAACAAACCGATACTAGGGTTAGTGGTGGGTGGTGTTTTTCTGCAAGGATCAAGAATTTGAATAACTGGTGTAGTTACTGATGTACTAATGCAAATACTTTCAATGTCATGGCAGTATAGCCTGTAGCAAGTGTCAGGCAGCAATCTCTTGCTTTTGCATCTATGCCCTTAATCAGAACAAGAATGAGCAGCTCATTTTTCTCAGCTCTGCTTTTGCTAGCAGATTCACATCAACTTTCACCATTAGCGATGTTAAGCAAATTGTTTTCCAGACTGTGTACAGCATATATATTTTTGAAACTTGAAATGTTTTATATGTGAAAAGAGTTTATTGGGGTCTTGTCTGGTTGGGTTTTTTTGTTTATTTCCTCTTGGGGACCATAGGTATTTCCTCGACAGGGAGATGTTGCTGAGCTGTATGAGCAGAGTATATTTATTGCTGCTATATACCTGTGCATGCAAGGTATATTAGCAGCAGGGTGTAAAATGCAGGCAATAATTTTGTGTTCTAGCTGAAAAAGTAGCATTACAGCATGTGGTGTTGTTCCCTTTTGTAACAGTTGTAGCACCTTAAAACCAGCAGCTAGGGCTCAATTTGGAGCTGCAGCTACAGGAGACAGTGTTCATTACTGGGAGAGCACTGAGCACTCAGCTGGCCTGCTTTCATAAGCCACCCTGTTTCATTGCTAATCCAGGTGACACCACTTGTTGCGTCAACAGACCTGTCTGAAGCTCTGCTTAGTCTTTTTTCTGTATTGCTCTTACATCACTGTAATGGTGCAGACAGCCCTTGAAATCTTGTGACCGGGCCTATTTTATTTCCCTCCCTAAGACTGTGTGTTTCTAAGCTGTGTCATGGAATTGGGGGAGCACAAAACTAAGTGTGAACCAAAGCACTGTAGCCACCCAGATTGCTAAATGCAAGTGTCAGCTTTCCAACACTCAACTGCTGCTGTCCCCTAAGGGTCATACATTATATTTTAATATATACTCAGGTACATTTTTAAGCTGCAAGTAGGGAAATAATTCCTGTGGTAACATTTACTTTAGGCATAGCTACAGATGGTAGCCAGCATGTCAGGCACCATGCTTCACATCTACTTTTGGAGAGAACTGCAACAAGCTCACATGCAACAAATGTCAGTGCTGTTCCAAAGCACTGATGGCACTTACCTGCTTGCGTTGTGCAGCTCAGGCTGCCCAGCACGTTACAGATGCTGTGGAAGTTGAATCTGGAATTTTTCTGTTTGTCTTGGTTTGGGAGAATTGTTTTTGGTTTTGGTTTTTGTTCTCTATGTACAGTTGATAGCTGGGGCTCCCCACCATGTGACATCAGTTCTGTCATCTTCATTAGACTGAGGTGTGACTGCCTCATACACAAGTTCATGATATTTTTCCAAGGTCTGAATGGGCAGAGCTGTACTGTTGTTGCTTATTGTAGTAAACACTAATAATTTTATTTTGACTGATCCTAGCTTCTTTATCCTCCACCCCACCCCAGGGCAATAAATGTGTGTTTAACATGTGCCGAGGCTGCTGTAAGAAAAGTGCATTCAAAGCAACAGCAGACTGCCCAGGTAAGTGCAGCCTCCTTCAAGTCACTGAGCAAATGTCTCATCTCCCACGTACGTTCATTGCTTTAAACTTGGGTTTTTTTCGGGGGGGGGCCAGGAGGGGAGAGGGGAGGAGGAGCTGTCGGTGTTAAAATCTACAGCCTTGGGATGCATAGTGTCCAGACTACGAGAACCCATTCTTTGCAACTGAATGAGCTGTTCTGTTTACCAGTGCAGTCATCTCATTTCAGGTTGGTTTGTTTGCTTTTCCCCATTCTTGCTTCTTCAGGTCATGGCTTACTTTTTAAGACCAAATATGAAAAAACCCTTTCATGGCAGAGTAGTCAAAGAGTAATTCAAAACCCAGAGGTCAGTCGGAGAGGAGATGTAGATGTGGGGGAGACTGCTGTACTGAAGGAGGCTGGTGACAGTGCAGTGTTGAAGCTTTGACAATGCCCAGTTAAAGAGCTCTGCCAGACCTCTGCTTCCCTGGGCCAAGGAACGCGCCGTCTCCAGCTGTCAGCTGTGCGAACTTGTTCCTCAGATTTGTTTTAAGTAAGTTCTTGAAAAGTTTTAATTAAAATGCTGCTTACTCAGGGAATTATCCTGCATTTGAAATAAAAAGGGTACAATTAAATTTCTCATCCTGTGTTTTAAAGAATGAAAATGCTGCATTTTTTGGGTGGGGGCAACCTATGTAAGCTGCCATCACAATCTGCCTCTTGTATGTTCATTAACCCTTCATCTCCTCTTTTTAATATTGGGGAATAAATTTCTTGTATTAGACCAGCCTTCTGGTGTGCTAAAAACAGTAATGTCAATGCCTTCTTCACGAGCAGAAAATGTGTCACATTTGTCTGAGCTTCCACAGGCCACGTTTTCAAGTGCAAAAAAGAATCTAGATGTACTTTGAAAATATGAATGTAAAAGTACAAGATGCTGCTGTAATGACATTGTGTATTAACAGTTATTAGTTTTCTGCAGTACAAACCTTAACTGTCTCCCATGAGCCGAAGGTTAGGGCAAAATGAAATCTCTATAATAGAGAGGGTTGTCAGAAACTAAGTCAGAACCAAGTTCATGAACCTTTGACTGCTCAAGGTCTCAGACTTAACTATATGATCATTCTTTCCCCTTACCAGCTGATAAATTCTGTGAGAAGTGTGTCAAAACCAGACACAGGTCTATACATGCAAGACTCCTATCTGGCTTTTACCCTTTTGTCCCCATGGGCTCTGTGTGTCTCCCTAGGCATTTGGCCTGTGTAGCCTTACAGTGTTTGGGATGTAGTAAAGGATGTCAGCAGCCAAAAAAGCCCAAACCAGCCCCAAAAACCCACAGCAGTGGTACACAGCTCTTTAACAGACTGAAAAAAAGGAAGTCAGGCTATCCCCTGCTTAAGCTAGAATAACTAACTAACGCTCAGCTCAGCTTTGAAAATTTTTCTCCTTGTGGCCTGTTTGCTGAATGCTGTTTCTGTCGCTGCATGCTCCAGCATATGCTGCAGTGTGAGCAGCTTTTCTTCAGAGGTGCTAGCACTGTCTCAGTGCACAAAAAGCAGCAGGTCTGTTAATGCTTTCTTGTCACCTGTAACCTACTGAAGGGGACAAAGCAATGATGCATTGTGAAGCCTGTTAACTGTGCAGTCTGTCCCTGCCTGGTCTGGCAAAGCTGGCATGTTATGAACAAGACCTTTGTATCAGTAGTGCCCACAACTCTAAAATCAGTAAGTCTTAAACTGCTGTTCTTCCAAGGGAGGTTGTGAAGAGAAGGAGGGAAGTGGAAAGGGAAGAAGAAAGAAACAGGCACGGGGCAGGGGGCACAATGACAGTTACATGCCTGGCCTGGTCCTGAGCAACTGTTCCTGCCCATCCCAAAAGGCTTGTCTGCAACTGACAGCATCAGGCCCTGAGGGGATGGTAGTTGTCCACAGCCCAAACCTCTGTGTCACACGGCCAGACCACGAAGAGCTGTGGTGTATGTTCATGAGCGCTGCTAGACTAAGTGTGCCTGGTTTAAGCCACTCACTTTGCTGCCATGGAGGCAGGTTTTAGTCATAATTGGTCTTTTTTTTTTTTTTTTTAATTTATTCTAGGTTGGTGTGTAACAATTCCCCAACAGCTCCTGCAGCTTTTACTGGCCAGTGACAAGAAATTATTCCGTGGTTGAGTTCTCTGTCTTGCAAGCACATATAGCAAGCAAAAGGCCAACACAGTGGACCACTGTACAGTATGTAGTAATGCATTCTGAGTGCATACTCTGTATTACCACTTTCTGGTCTACAGTTTGAGGGTTTGGCTGGGTGAGGGGGCCATTTGTGTTCTTATATTCTTGTGTTCAGCCTGTGCCACAGAACCTCTACAGGCTGGAGCTGACTTAGGTGTGTACCTTCCACAAATTCAAAAGTAGGTAATTTAGCAGAGGTAGAGCTGTTGGGAACGCAACTGAAGGACAGAAGACAGAAGGGAAACTTTTAGGGTTTCCTTCTTTGATGCTTCGTCTGCCTGACACTTGTTTTTCTAGAATCTCAACTGCGGAGATTTTCCCTGTGCCTGTCAGAATCTCTCAGATACTCCCCTTTGGAAGTTATGCTGGATCTGAAAGGAAATGCACTGGAAACCCAGCACCCAGAATACCAGATCTGCATTACTGAACAGTAATATTCCAAAAACCCAAAGTGCCTCCAAGGTCAGGAACCAAAGGCAGCACCAGGCCCCTGTGACCCCAACGCAAACCCTTCCCTGCCCCTGAAACGGAGGGGCAAGCCTGGCATTTTTTTAATGCCAGAAACACTTGGGAGGCCTCAGGAGCTGAAGCAAGGCCCCGACTGGGCTAAAACCCATTCTGAATGTGGGTTTTTTTTGACTTCTCAATGACCCTTCACTGCTTATGCACACATGTACGTGTTCATGCATGCACGTGTACATCCCCCCTTGAGCCCTGCAAGCTCAGTATCTATTTCTTAACCTGCATTACGAACTATGTTACAGTTTACAGTCATGAGTTGACACATGGACAGTGTGCTGAAAACTGACCTAGCAGTTCAGTACTACCCTAAACTGCTAGTAGCTCTAAACTTAGTCAATCCATGGAGAAACATTCTCATTCAAAACATTAACAAGAGAGCCCATAAGCAAGATTAACAGATCCTTAAACAGAGACCACATGTGAAGCAGAGGCCTTGGCCTACCCCTGTGTCAACCACCCTTATGCTCACTTGCATCTATGCTGTGTTCATACATGAAACATATTAAGGCACCTTCCCTATCACACAAGCGTGTGCATCTTGATCTCTTTAGACATTTGCCTACATCTAGCTTGCTTTTATCCAGCTGTTCCCATGCACCAAGTCCTCTAGAGGGACCACAAGAGCTAAGAACTTCATAACCCATTTTGGAGGCTGCACTTAAATGCTGGCTAACATATAGTTGTGGCTTTCTACAGATTATGACAATAAAAGTAGTTCAAACTCTCCTGTCGAGTCTTCCCATTTCATTTGCTTGTTACTTGAAGAAAATATTTTCCATTATGTTACTGGAATAGCATATTCCAACTCTAATCAGCTCATCAACCACGACTTTCAGCAGCTTTCATCATTTCTGACTACCCTTGTATTCAAGTTTAGCTACTAAACTGGCAGGTGTTACTTAGCTTGCCTTGTGAATTGGAACTAGCACAGAAAGCAAGGGGGAGGGAAGCTTGTGGCAGGCACCCAAGAGCCCAGCCAGTAGTGTGGGAGAACTGTGTTTAAAAATGCTTCTGTGCCTTATTTAAACACAGGAACTTGGAACCACATCTCCCACCTCTTGTGGAAATGTTCACTTCTTCCCTCGCACAGGCACACGCTTTAAAACTGTCAAGTATTCCGAGTTCCCTGGTCTGTTTGAAAAACCCCTCTTACAATAAAAAGCTAAATGCTCATTATTACGGAATTTCAAACTGCTTATCTGAACCCTTCCCATTTACAGCTTCCCCAAACCACAAGAAAGCTCAGTCACTGCTCACTGTGCCAGAGAAGAGTTTACAGAGTCAGAAAAGAAATGAGAAACATCTGTTGTGCTGACACACCAGTGGACTGGTGCTATGTGAGACAGTCAGGTCACATTCTTAACCACACAGTGGGATTTCAGAACACGTCTCTCACAAGCAGTCTTATCACAGAATCACCAGTGTGAAGAAAGGATCAAGCTGGCGTTAGGCTGCTAAATTAAGGAAGGTACTTATTCTTGGGAATCCCGATTTGGACATCTCTATACAGAATTAGTGTTTAAGGCATATGTGTCCCTACCCACTCTTCCAAGGCCTTTCTGAATAGGCAGTGCAGACAGATGCACACTTGTCTTGTGGGCTCCTGTCCCATGCTGTGGCAGAAGACTTCAGTGCTCCTCCCACAGGGCTGGAAACTGCTCAGGCAGGCACTGCAACACAGAACTCCCTTTGTGCATTAACTACATCACCACACTAGTGGAAAAAGTTTCAGCCTGAGCTTCCAAGACATTCCAGAAGCTGAGACATTGCAACTGAGGAGGTGGAGATGACCACTCTGTCATTCCTTAATAAGAAAAGCTCATGAATTAGGAGGCAGTATTGCAACATAAGTAAAGCTGAGCCATTTACCATTCAGGCTGGACACATCTGCACCCACACTAACTAGGGATCGTTTTCAGGCAATACACTCATCACCCGGTATAATAAAAAAAAATTCAGCCTGCCAAGTGAGCAAGGTAGTACCCTATTTTGTTACTGTTTCACAGGCCTTCAAGAAGATACACACTAGTTAACTTGAATGGAAATACCCTGAGGAAAAGGCAGAGCTCTGCCTGCAGAATGATGGTGAAAATGACCCTGTCTTTGGGTTTGAGGGAGACTGGATTCTTGTATCTAAATCCATTTTCAGAGGCACACAAAAAAGCAGTAGTAATTCACCTGACAAAAAGGAAGGCAAATGCCTGTGTTGGCAAAGAGCTCATGAGAGGAGACAGGCAGAATTAAAAAAATGCACAAAAAGCAGCACAACAGCCCCTGTACTGGGCACTGGGAGACAAACCCCTGGATCTCAGCATGGACTTACAGGCTACAAACTTTGTATACACATAGACTTCACAGGGACATGGCGTATGAGAGTCAAAACCAAAGCCATCGCTGTAGAAGCATTAAAGAACTGAAACAGTGGTGTCTGTGAGATCAATGGCAACAAGATTACCTGGCCTGGTCTACGGATTTTCAGAGCTTTCCACTCAAATTCTTGTTTGAATTAGACCATTTTTTGCTAATGCAGCTACCCTTCAGTCTGTAGCATTTCGTAAGTCTACTGAAGCCTAAACTCAAATTATTTCTTTGCTGTCAAGAAACTCATTAGGCATTATGAATCATGAATTTACTCATTATGCAATATGAATTTACCAAACTTCTAACTACTCAATCTCATACATTTCTCAGAGAGAGTTTTCCCGTGACAAATGGAAGACATTTAACCAAAGACCTTACAGGAACTATTGCTTCCATTTTCAGCACCTAAATAATGAAAAGCACAGAAAGTCACAGGGAGAGAGCACTGCTGCAACTGAGCAGCTGTGCAAATGCAGTCCAGGAGTTTTGCAACTGGAACATTCTCTCAAGTTGTACTTTCTTTACAGTTCATCCAAACTACATCTCAAATCAGATCAGAAATGACAATACAATACCCTACAAAACATCATCAAGCTTAGCAAAAAATCAATGGCTTGAGACCAAACCCCAACTTTAACACAAAACTCCAAATACTCACAAGCTTTTTAATCCTGTTCTTTAATGCACGAGATAGAACAACTCATTAAAAAAAAAAAAAAAGGGGGGGGGAAAGAGGAAAAGCATGAACACAGTAACAGGAACATCTGGAGTCAGCTGAGGCAGTTGCCAGACCAGTCAGGGCTGGATCAAAATTGTTAGCTTGCCTTATGGATCAGCTGAATGCAAAGCTGCAGTGACTTCAGAAAATTCAGTGCATATCTCCTTTTGTTAACACAGAACACACACGCCTGGGCTGCCACCTTTAATCCCTTTATAAAAGGAAAAGCAGAATAAATGCACCTGGAGAGCAGGCACCTAAAATGACACTTTGCAGCTCTTCCCCAGGACTTGAGTGGTATTTTATGGCATTTATCCATGCTACCAGAAGCAAGTGTGTTGCATATGTTGGGAAACTATCACACGCTATGGCAGTAAGAGTGGACAAGCAGCAGTATTTGCATGAAGTAAGAAATTTACTGCTATGATAACACTAGACCCCAAAGCCAGGCCACACACAAGTAGGAAAAACATTAGCAAACAGGTCTTTGAAAACAGTGTCCAAAGAGAAAAAACCTGCATCCAGGTAAACATAACACCCTAAAATAAAGGCCTGTGACTGAATGCATGGAAGCAGTGCCGTGTTTTCTAGTGTAGGTTAAAAATTCATTAAGAGTTTCTCAGAGGAAGTCTCCTCTCCCAGCAGAACTCTACCTCCATAACTGCAAGCAATGGAAGTTTATCTGGAATAAACTGAAAGCTCAGCACTGCTCAAAATCAAGGCAAAACTTCCAGGCTAGTGAAATTCATCTTAGATCACACATGTCCATTCAACTTAACACTATTTTTGCAGCTTTGAAACATGAAAACTAATAGCAGCTGAAAAACTCTAAAATCAGCATCTGTGTGAATAACCTGACTTTAAGCTCTTTATGGAGTGGCGGAGAAGGAAAATGGAGGAAGATGCTCTACCAAAACTGAAATGATGACCCATTGCAGGGATGCTGTTTTTAGAAAGAATTTCTTTTCAAGGAGAATTGAAGTTATAGGAATATTCATTATTATCCACCGTCAGCCCTGACACTCTCAATCTGAGCAAGAAGTGAGGGGGACAGGGACAGTTTGTGAAGCTCAGCAGTTAGTGGGTGAGACAATGGGTACAGTCCTGGAGAGACCATTTCTTTTGGTAGTACACGAAGTTTTTCACATGTTGGTGCTCATCCTGGACTGGCTGTTTGCTGGAGTAAGTTCCCCTTGGCTACCTTCTCTTGGAGGAGACTGCAACAAGACCAAAACACATCCTAGTCAGTGATGTGTAAATACCCTGCAGGGTGCTTCCTGAGAGACCAAATGAAGCATAGCTGAAGAACAGCAGAATTAACAGCAGTGGGAGAGCACACCCCCAATTCATAAATAACGATGGCTTTCAAAAGCTTTGTCTTTACAACTTCTACAGTTACAGTTCACAACAACTGTTCCTAAAAAAGTCAAATCCGAACTTTTAAGGCACTCTTACTTACTACGTACAAGTTGCTGTTGGCCCTAGAAGTTGAATCCTATCTGCCATTTAGTCATCACAGAGATTAATATGCTATAGAATTTTACATGTTCTGTGGCAGACAGCCCATCTTCCCTGAGGGCGTTCTTTTGGAACTGCATCCTGGAAGGAATACTCCAAGCAATTCATGCATTTTTTACTTCCTCTGCCAAAAATATTACTTAAACCAATCTTTGTTTTGATAAAAGATATGTAACAAATGAGTAAGTTAGAATCAACCCAAACATGTGAACTTCAGCGGACATTCTGCACTGTATAAGCCAGTGAATGTGTTGGCCAGAAACATCTGTTCCTCATACATTTATATTTACTACTGTGAGAATCTGTCCAATCATAAGCACAATAAATCCATTCCCCCCCCCCGCCCCAGAATCTTCAATTCACCAATTTTGACAGTTTCAGTTTAAAAAAAAGAAAAAAAATTAACATCTTTACATTGTCTCAAAGTCCACATTTAACACACCCATACCTTCACATGTATTTGGTTGCGCAAGACCGCAGCACGCAGGATCATGGCTTTGGCACGGCGCTGAAACTCTTTGCCCATTAGTAAAGACTTCTCAAAAGTTGTGCTACGCTGATCTACATCTCGAGCGTAAAGAATCTGTAACCAATACAGAGAACTGTACACAAGAGCTATGACAGGGTTGCACAGCAGGAAGTCCTTTCTGCACAAGGGAACAAACCCAAGGTATCATGGACTCCGAGTTTACACACAGCTCAGCCCTAATGAACATACCAGTCACAACAGATGAATGCAACTTCAAAGTGTTCCAGAATGGAGAGTTTCTAATCTTAGTACAGCTGTTCAGTGGCTCTGATGGACTCACCTTACTGTGCGAGTCTATTCTGGCATTGATCAGTCCCTCCAGGATCAGCTGTGTAAGTTCATCTTCCAGAGCAGCCACTGTAGTATTAAAAGCAGTGGCCATCTTGCGCATATCTGCTGACACATAGGGGCTGAAGTACTAGGAAGAAGAAAATACACAGTTGCCAACTGTACTCCCTACCCTCTGGAAAACCATGGGAAAAGCAATTACGAAGATACGGCCTTTCTTACTGTTCTTCCAACTCTGAAGATTACCTGAATAAGGGCACGATTTCGAATCTGGGTATAAAGTGTCCTGACATGAGGTGCAAGGTACATGTCCAGCAGCAGGTTGTCCTGTGCAAACAAAACCAAACACAAACAAAAGTAAAACGGACATCCAAATATTATTCTTATGTTCTGAAACAAATATGTGTATATAGCTACACCTTAAGGGTACTACACTACAGCAAGACAATACCGTAAAACAAGAATGAATAAATATAGCAATCTATTTAAAAAAAACTTGCTAAACTACTCCCAATTTCCATTTGCCTTACCACGAGACAGAAGACACAGAAGAGCTGAACACTCTTAGTAGCTACTTTTAACAGTCTCTGCTTCTCACTAAAGGCAGGCAAAGGGTCTGGTTCTGCACTCTTACCCTGCAACTCACCTTCATCTCATCCAGCATCTTCAGGCACGAAGCATATTTAGATTCATAAAACTTGAAGATGATGTCACGAACCTGTGGCTCCAGCTCCAAGAACAATTTGAAGGAGCTACAGGTAAAGATGACAGTGATAAGACATTGGAACCCACCACTTAAATACCCCACAACCCCATTACTCCAAGTTGCAAGGTTACAAACGCTCACTAAGATTTGAAAATGCCAAGATTTTAGTCTAACAGACCACACAAACCATTTTCAACAGGGCTGGGAACCTGAACACAAAGAAATGCAGCGCAGCATCAGAGCTATGGCGAAGGAAGGCAAGAGACTTCTGACAAACCAAGCAGTAGAAGTGTTTGATAACACAAAACAAAAAAATATTAGTGGGAATATGTCAAAATGAGGACACACCACTAGAAAAAATAGGCCATGTTTGTGCATGCAGTGTGGTCTGCACTAGCCATCTTTTGTGTTCCCTTTCAAAGCACAGCTTTCACCAAGGACAGCATGGCATAGATAGGCAGGTTGAGCATGCAACTGTCTAGGGAAAATAACCTATCGTAAGTGTGGGAAATCTTTGGGATGCACACTCTTTCTCAGCGCTCTCCCAATTCTCCATCACAGATTTGCAAGCCCTGGGATCTCAACCTATGAATCAGCCAATAAAATAGCAGTATAACAACCCTTTTCTCACATCAGTTTAAAATTATTGCTTCCATACACTTGGCTGACAGGAATTCAGTATCACTGCAATTCGATCTATGACACACAAATACCCATTTTCTTCCCAAGGTTGTAATTCTCTTAACCTCATATATGTCATAGATTACGCCGTAAGTTGCATTAAGAATTATTAAATTGCATTAATACAACTAATGTACACCAGAACAAGTGATAACATGATGGCAAATTATCTTACAGCTGCCTCTGTAGGGTTCTACACCTCTGAATTAATATCCGATATGCGCCAGTGATGGAGAGAAAACTGGGCTATGCATATGCCGGATTTGACCTGAGCTGGAAACTGCCATTGTAATATGAAAATTAACCACTGTGGTTTAGACAGTGAAATGTCACTTAATGCTATAGCCAAACTGAGGCTCTGTGATTCTTTTTCTCCTATATAAGAAAGCTATCACTCCTGACAGAATCCACTCTCAACTCCCATGTCCCAAAAGATGTCCAGGACATATGAACTCCTCTCAAGGCATCACTCACCTGCTGGAGATAACATTTCGTTGCAGTTCCTGACGGTCAAAGGTAGCAAGGGCACAGAGACCCCCATACACGGCCACATTGCTGGGAGATAACAGCTGGAAAGAGGGCAGGGAGAGAGACAGGAAGCTGTCACTGACTACTAAAATGGCAGAGGATGGAATTAAGTATTCTGCCCCAGGCCTCCCCTTCACACAGTGACAAGATTAGGCCCTGTCAAATGCAGTGGAACCACTCAGCATGCTCTCAGGCATTCACCCAGAGCCCTAGTGACTGGCCACTGTTAGGAGAGCAGAAGCCAATTCCAACAGACAGATTGAGCTACAAATACACAGATCTGAGATGTGAGACACACAGATCTCACAGGTAGTTCCCATGTCATCTAGAGTATATCATTTAGAGAACCCAAGAACTGAGACTACAAAAGAAAAATGAAACTCAAAACTGAAAGCCCAAAAAACCAACACAATTCACAGCACCACCAAACTATGTGGGAGTGCTGTGAGAATAACTACAAGATCTGAATTTTACAGGCTAATACTTAGATGAATTACAACCCCTTCAAGACATGCACACACCTCCCTCTTGGTCCTCACCTCAGGGAAATCACAGTGATCAAATGATGCTAGTAAGAAGCACTTTGCTGCCTGTTTGTACTTCCGAGCAGCTAGTTCAGCCAAGCCTAGGAACCAGGAAAAGTTAGTTTATGACAGCATACAAATGAGGAGAAACTGCAAAATCCAGAGAGTCCAACAGGCCCCTGGCACGGTTGCTAGTGCCTTCAATACTGAAATGAAATGAAACTCTCAGGCAGTATCTAGTGTCCCTTGAACTACACTGACTCACACTGGCATCCTCTCTGAAGAAATTTAGGAGAAGAAAGAAACAGCAAAAACAAGTCAGCAGTTACATCTCATCAGCTCTATCAAATTTTGCATCTCTGGTGAGAAAATAAAGTCTGACAAATCTGAGAGAAAAAATAAACCAAGTGTACACTGCCATCAAAGAACCCTGTGGACAGCTAACAGGCAGAATGATGGGGAGACAATACAGGAAGCTGAAGGATTCACTCACCTGCTGCACATTTCAGTTTGGTGAGAATTGCTTGTGTCTGGCTGTCTCTTTCTCCTCTTTGCTAAAGGTTAAGAAAAAGCAGTAGTGAGCAAACAGTATGAAAACCATTTTGATCACAACTGTCCTTGAGATAATTCATCCTAATAATTAACCTGCAAATCTCAACAGCAAGATAACTTCATCTTATTTGTCTCAGGAAATATAGCAAGAACTGAGGATAGGAAGTCTGGTTTTACCATGAGTCAGATTTCCTACAAACAAATCATGGGAGAAAAGCAACAACAGAAAAGAAATAGTACAGCAGCCAAGGAGACTGAATTAGAGAACAAATAGGTTGTAAGACGAAAGAAGTCTTATAGAGAGCAAGCAATGAAGGGGGAAAGGAATAAATAGTTTTACAAATTTTGTAGACAGAAAACAAAGGGAATATTCATGCAAGTTAAAAAGCAGGACCTTACTTCTGCAATTTCTGGTGTAGACTCAGCCTTGCTTACATAGCTCAGAACATGAGACCAATTCTGGAGGTAGACACTGACCTGTAAAGAGCCAGAAATAGTGTAGAACACGCATGGATAAACGGTGTTACTTTAGATAAGCAGTATCATTACAGGCATGAGAAGTGTAACCAGAGCAAAGTATAGGTGGACTTCATAGCAGGTACCAGAAAGACGCCAAGTACCACTTCCTGCAAACCCTCCTACCTTGATGACATTGAGGCACATGTTGATAACATGTTTAGCACTGGTGCAGTAATCACGGGCTCGTGAGTAACACTTGAGAGCGTTGCTGAGGTCCCCACAGTCAAGGTAATGATCCCCTAAGTCATCATGGCCTCTCCTGGAGCACAGGAATTAAAATACCAATGAACTGTGTGCTCAGAAATGGACACAGTCAGTTTGTTTCAAACAAGTAACTCAACACACTGACCTAAGGCACTGAATGCAGTTGACATCCTGTGTTAGGTGCCTGGAGGAGCAAAATGCTCTTCCTTGCTCCAGCAGAGCCTTCTGCATCTCACCTGATACTCTCCTTGATGGAGTTCCCTTTGTAATTTTTCAGATCTGTGTCGAGTTTCTCCAGTTTAAGAAGAGCTTTTTTGCGTGTAGCTTCAACCCAAGCTGAATCAAGAGGAGGGGGTTCAATTCCACTATCAGGGACAGCATCAGGTGTATTCTGCAGTTCTCTGAAAGAAAAGAGTTCGAGCAGGGCTATTATGTTGCAAACTTTTCAAAACAGAGGTCTGCTAAGTGGCCCTGCTATCCTAACTAACAGCTCTGAACACATAAACCAGACCAAAGAGAAAACAAGGATGGGGGAGTGGGGTGGGGGGGGAAGATGCCAAGATCGCCCGTGAAAACAGTAACATCAATCATGAAAGCACCACAGATGTTCACAAATTCTTCTCAAAGTTATCCTACTGATCTTTTGCAGATATTTTATTGACAAGCAAGTCATTGATAATTTTTCAGAAACAACCTGCTCTATAAAACAACTGAAAGCAAGCTAGTAACAGAGCTGCAATGGAAACATTTAATGACTCTAAAGAGTCACTGAATCCAATCAAACATCTCTATATGGGACACAGGGTGCAAGTGTTTATAAGCTCTCTCCCCAGTGATATTGCAATAGCTTGGTTGCAAACCCGCACTGTACAGATACTATCCAACTTCTTTTTCCATCCAGCTCAGATCAACAACAGTGGCACTGAACTCACATGCCAGTATTTTAAACATTCTGAGTTTTTTGGGTAGGGTTCTTTGGGTGTTTTTGCCAACAGTCCTTTTCACAGACTGCAGTGAACATACCGTCACACATACATGGTAAAGACTCCCAGGGCAAAACAGAAAAGAAATCAATATGCATAGGAACAAAAATAATGCAAAGACAGGAAGTGTGGATGGCCAAGTGATGTATCAAAGGCTATTCCTCAACCAGCAAACTTGTTGGGGAAGGGGGACAAACCAAAAGAAGACAAACAGATATGGTTTTAACTTCTGAACACCAGAGCATTTAGAAGAGGCTTCATCTCCAGAATGTACTAAGAAAAGACAACTGTGCTCATTAATATTTGAAGCAGTTGCAAGGACTAAGCTCTCCTCAATATCTACCTGTAGCTTTTTAAAATACTAAGACTTCAGAATGAGATTATGTCTTTAGTGTTAATCTTTTTAAAAAGCATGAGACCTTAGGCCTGAACACAGATATTTCACTGCTATCAAATTCTAAGGGTAAAGACAATTTGCATAAGGAACATGCTATTATTATATGCAAAGTCCCAAACTGTGGCACCCTGGTCTTAAATAAAAAAGCTCCCCAGGTTCCCATGATCTTTTAGTACCTGGTGGCCTCAGACAACTTTCTGTGTATTTCTTCGTACACATCAACATTGAAAGTTCTCTGGACAAATGAAAGAGCCATCTTGAGAGCTTCCACCCGCAGCTGGGGGCAGTGATCAGCAATGAACTGCAGCCGCTCGATTCGCATCAGCCCACTGTAGCTCGAGGCGTACTGCTCCAAATCCTGCAAACAAGACCTGCTCTTAAAAGGTGAAAATGCAACACAAAATCAGGCTACTACTCTGTGACCTGCACAGGTTTGCCTGCAGCCCTGACAGTTTGCATTCTTTTTTTCCCACTAATTTCTTAAAATATCTCCTCTGAGAACAAGATCTTTTACTCTTGAGGAAGGATTTGAGTTTTAAATTCTGAACACTTAACAGATTTTAAGCCTTGGGGTGAATGGGAGAAGATAAGCACAAAATGACTAGTAAAGAAATGATACAGCATGGCAGGGAGATTGCCTGAAGACAGAAGTCCACATGCAAGCAACTGTAGCAGTGTTCAGGGCAAAGTCAAGCATTCAGGCAGTAGGAAACACCCAATGCAGGTTGCCTGCCCACATCTAATACACATCCTGTGTCATGTCTGACCCCCTCACCCCTGCATGTCTAAATTAAGATACCGTTACAGATGTCACAGTAGCATTTGCTAACATGAATGACCTTGCTCTGAGATTTGAACACCACCATGTGCACTGAAAATTTGTGTTTAGGATTCTTGCTTTATTTGCCTCATAACTTCAAAAATACAATGACACAAGCATTCTTTCTTCCACGATTTCACGCCTGATGGCATACAATACTCCTGAAATCCCCAAGTAATTTCACTTTACTCTTCAGCTCTTTGAATGTCAAAGGGTAATTATGGTCCTTCACATCAGTTACAGCGAAAATTGCTAAGTTTTGTGGCACATTAGGTCTATAGCAATAGCAAAGACAAAGGTCACAATGTAATTGCTTCATCACTCTAGCTTCGGAACAGAATTGAAATGCAATGAAATCAAACAAGGCATCAGGTCATACACTAAAAACCAAACCAAACAACAAACAAAAAAGACAAAACTAACAAACCAAACAAAAAAAACACTAAAAAAGAGAGCTGTGCAGTACACAGCAAGTAACCATGTGACAATTGTTAATAACGCACAGGGACAAGAGGAACCATTTAAAGCTCCAGAAGTTATGTGAGATCCAAAGCTTCCTAACTAAATGCTTTATTTTGCAATTTCAATGTTGCTTTAACTTTTTCCAATCAACATTTTTGTTCTCTTCTGCAACAACCATCTCTCACTGTACAGAGCTAGTACATAAAAATTGCTCAAAGGATCGAACAATCAATTAAAAATTGAAGAAACTGATACGAGCAAATACAGCCTTTTATAACTCTACAGTTCTGTGGGCTTTAGTCAGTCTCCAGAGGATCAAACAACAAAAGAATTCGATCCTGATTTATATACTTAGAGCACCTGAGCCTTGCTCCTGAAAGACCAAGCCTCAAAATACAGGGATTACGCGTCTCTAAGTAATCACAGATGGACTAAACTATCTCAGAATGGAAACTGTCTCAAACAGGCAGCAAGCAGGAAGTCACAAAGCAGCAATTCCTCCTTCATCTCAGAAAGTTCAGTACAGGTCAGTATGTGACTAGGAGCTACAGAAGAGATCATGGCTATTAACCTCTACATAACAACTTGATAAGGAGTAAAAAGAGGGTTTTTCCAAAACCTCAAAGGAAGAGTCCATGCCCAAGAAATGTAATCCACTAGCCCTCAACCAACACATACCAGAGTGGGGTTCTCCACCACATAGTTGATATCAGGTGCATTTTGCTGATCTTCTTGTGGATCTACGTCAATCTGCATGGGTTCTACTGCACCCTAGAATTGCAAAATGAGGTGAAAAGTAGTTTATTACATTTGGGCACAAAAAGCCCCATGCGATTCAATCTATTAAGAATTTGCTTAAACACACATTCATTTTTTAAATGAAAAAACACTCTCCAGTCTTTGGACATGTTTAGGATTTTTCTCTAGCAATACCACTACTCAGCACCATGCTTTGTCTCAAACAACCAGCACTAAGGCTCAGCATTCCCACAGAACATTTTATTTTGTTTGGTAGATTATTACGAAAGACAGTGAAGGGGTCAATAGATCTGGTTCTACAAAGTATCTCAGGCATGCATACTAAATGCCATATGATGTTGCATTTCTCCTCCTTGAACAAGTGCAGGCATTAACATTCAGCTCAAGAAGCTCCAGAAGTACCCCAAAAATCACAAGAAGCTTTCAAAGGTGCTTTACTCAGTGCTTAAAAGTAGTTGCTGGGTTTTTTTCTGGGGGGGGTGGGGGGTGTGAGGAGACAAAAAAAAGATGACAACTGTTACACTTTTAAGAGTATTAAAAATATGTAAAGAACAGAATGCAGAATGATAATTCCAGAGATCCTAACAAATACTGGGGAAAAAAATATTATCAGTTGAACTACCCCAGTATCTGAGTCCAACTGGTCATGCATACCATCTTTTGCAGAACAGCAGAATTTTTTTCTCCCAGTATATCTTGCACTGCTTTGAACCAGTTCAGTGACATCAGTACAACTACATCAAGACAGTGCCTGCAGGTATTCCCATTTAAGAAGTAACCTAGTTAACACTTGGATGGGAGACCGCCTGGGAATACTGGCTGGGGTTAAACCATGACAAGGACTAATTTACTATACAGTCCCACAAACAAAACCAGCATGCTAGCATGAAATTCTTTTCCTTCTCCTAGTCAAAAGTGTGCTGAACATTCACCCCACGTATTATGATTTTAACTTAGGAAAAACAAGCTGAATGTCTTCTTACAACATGCTGAATGTGCGCAGATACTGCCATAAGCAGCACCTGATTTGAAGCAAATTGTACAAGTGGGCCTTAGAAAAGATAAAAACACATTGTCCCCACCAACACGGAATTATTTCCATGGTTTAATTGATTTTGTTGTCTGTTAAGAAACAAATTATTAGAGGGATCTGGGGGTTGGGTTGGGGTGTGTCTGAGGAGGAATAGGGCAGCTCCAGATTTCCTGGCTCTAAAATTTGATCCATCTTGTATTCCCCCACAGCCTGCTTATTCTTTCACAGACTGGTACGTACCAAATAGGCACGTGTCTCAACACTGATGTGGGTCTCCCAGAATCATATAAAAGCATACAAATGTCTGTTTCCTAGCTTGGTATTTTCTGCACAAAGGAAAGGGAGAAGGATGCAAAGGAGAGTTTGACTGTTCAGATCACCACCCAGGAAAACCGTGCATATGAACATTTAAGACATCACACATTGAGACCATTACTTTTCCCATTTTTATCTACTTTATCTCTTTTATCAGAAACACTAAGTGTCAGGGTTGTTTTTTTTAGGCTGTGTTTGCCTACCATAATAAAAACCCGATATGGGCTCCTTAGAAGAAATCAGCATTAGAGAAATTAACAGTAACTCCAGCTGGTGGAACAGAATGATCTGTGTCCTGCTGCGCTGGTAGGCTGTACTCTGCCTTTCTCTTTTAACTCCAGATAAGGAAAAACACAAGTGGGCTGAAAGTCCCACTAGGACAGGCAACCTCAGACATTTTCAAGCTAACTCTTTATTTGGGAATATGCAAAGTTCAATTAAGAACTACTCAAGCCAATAAAATAATGCTCATTCCCAAGATTTCCTGAGCGCAGCACGGTACCCAGTTGGAAAGTTCCTCACAAGGCCTCATACAGACCGATTCTCTGGTGCTCCCCTGAAGTCTCCAACTGTACTCAGGAAAAGGTGTGACCTACTGCGGGGGGTGCAGTGCAGACCTGCCACTGATGAAGAAGCTGAGCTGGATGCTGAACTATCCCTCATTCTGTCCCGACTTCCTGCAACCCTGTGGCCTGACAGAGAACTTGCTAGCTGCTAAAGGAAAGAGAGACCGTTAACTCGCAAAGGGATCACCTGTGCTGTTACTGAAGGTCCAGGCTCTGTACACCGACCCTCTCTGGGCTCCTGCGGCTTTCCCCCTGTACTGCCGATTCTCAGTTCCTCTTCATCGCCACCTCGGTATACCCTGCGCCACTACCCAGGCCCTACCTACGGCACACACAACGCGAAAATCAAGCAAGGGGGCCGCTGCAGCGGCGAGGAACGCCGCGAGCGCCGGAAGACTACAGGCTGGGCGCTGCTCACTGCGATCGGCAGCGGAAGCGACACAATGGACCCGGCGGAAGAGCGAACGAAGGCCTAGGGCCGGCCGAGAGCGGCCCCCCTTCCCGCAAGGCAGCCCCGGGCGCGGAGCCGAAGGGGAAGGCCGCACCGCGCCACCCGGAGGCCGCGGCAGGGCCAGGCCGCGCCATCGAGCACCGCGCGGGAGCGGCGCGGGAGCGGGACCGGCGGCGGGGGCCCCGTACCTGCAAGTTAAAGACCTGGACGGGCAGCGGCATCCTTCCCCTCGCGGCTACCACTTCCGGTTGACCTGCCCGCCTCTCCCTCCGCTTCTGCTTCCACTTCCGGCCCGCGCGGCGCCGCCAAGCCGCATCCGACAGGTGAAGCCCTTAAAGGGGCCGCGGCCCGGCCCCCCCTTCCCCCCGGCGCACCGGGCGGCGGCGTGGGAGCGGCGGGGCTGCGCGGGGCTCCCGTCGCTGCGGGGCCCGGCCGCGCTCTACGGCCCACGCCGCCCGGGGCGGCCTCCCCCGCCGGTCAGAGCGGCCCGGGCTGCCCGGGCGCTGCCCTCTGTCGGCCGCGGCCGCCGCCTGGCCGGGACCGGGCGCTGCTGGGGGGAGCGGGAGGCGCGGCCGGGCTCCCGGCGCCGGCCCGCCCGGACCCGACGCCTGCCTGCGGGGCCATGAGTCGGCCGAGCAGCGCGGCGCGGGCCCGCGGGGCTGCAGCATGAGCCCCTGCCTGGGGCTCCGCAAGGCCTGCTTCCTGCTGTCCGTTACCGCTGCCGCCCTCCTCCTGCTCCTGCTGCCGCGGGGGCAGCCGCCCGCTGCGCCCCGCCGCCGCCCGCCGCCCGCCGCCGGGTCGAGCAGGCCCCCGCCGCAGCGGCCGGTCTCCGGGAGCAGCGCTGTGTCCGGCACGCGGACGAGCTCTCCCGGGGCGCTGGGGGACGGGGCTGGAGGCCTCGCCGGCAGCTCGCAGCTCGTGCGGAAGAGCCTCCCCGGGACCGCCGGGGGCTCGGGCAGAGAAAGTCTGGAGCTGAAGGACATCTTCATTGCGGTGAAGACCACGAGGAAGTACCACAGGAGTCGGCTGGACTTGCTGCTTCAGACATGGATCTCCCAGGCCAGGGGACAGGTGAGCCGGCGCAGGCTGCCAGGGCCTCACCCCGCGGCTTTCCCGGGCGGCAGCTGCGTGTTCTCCTTGTGTGTGCTAAAAGCATCTTTCTAGGGAGATTGAGGAAGGTCTCAGCCTACCTCCAAAAGGGTTCGTCGTTGCTTGGGGCAGTTACGTGCGAGCTGGGATCAGTGGTCCAAGCAGAAGCAGTCTGCTGACTTGTATGACTGGAAAATGCTACAGGATAGTGAAAGATCCTGAGTGCTGGTACATCTAAGGCGAAGTTTTGTCTAAGTAGTTCAGCGACTTAGAATTGCCATAGAATAATGTAGGATTTGTTCCCTTGTTTAGGAATTTCAGTCCATTCAAGCATGTTAATGCTTTGCCCAGCAGTTGGAACAAGACTGTTACCACCAGGACCTTTCCACCCTTTCTTTCTTTTCTTTGAGCTTGCTTAACACCTGAGGATGACTCTCAGCCAGAGAGAGGGCATGAAGTTGCAGAGGGAGGGAGGTATTACCAAAAAAGACAGTCATTCCTATATGGAAATGAGCTGTCTGTAGCCTTAGCTGGGGGAAGTAAAATCTTCGATGCTGAAATGATTTATTATTTTACTGAAATGAGACTCTTCTGTTTGCAGTGTAAGAGCTTATCAAATAAGGCAGGGGCTAAAGTTCCTGGGGTTCTCCCCACCCCACTTCCGATGGCTACTGTGAAGTAAACTAACAAGAGAGAAACCTTCAGACTTCTTACTGCAGATGACCAAAGGTGGAACTAGTTTCTGAAATTCTTGAATGCGGACAAACCATTTTTGTCTTTCACAGACATTTATATTCACGGACTGGGAGGATCGGGAGCTACGTCTGAAAGCAGGTAAGCTGTGTAGTGTAGGTGCATGCTGTCTGCTAGAGCTGAGTGTTGTCTCTGTCATACTTGCCCTAGAAGTTGTTCTTTCATGCCGTACAAGCAATTAGGGAAGTTAAGATAGAGAAAACTTCTCCTTTCACAGGAGAATATGCTGCTCCTTCTTACCACCTGGGCAAGACGCCTGGAACTTCCTGAATACTGGGTTCCCCTTTGCACCCACTTCCTTCTTGTTAGTAATGTTAAGTCTATCTGTTCCAAAGTTATATTAGGTATTTCCTTTGCATACGGTCTCATGGCACTATTCACATACCCTGTGCTCACATTTTTATGTTCTCTACAGCCCACATGCCATATGCATAACCCATAAGACCTGTCCTGCAGTTCACTCTCCATTTGTGCACCATATGCACTTAAGATATACTGTATTTCTGCCAAATGTGCCCTGCTTTTGTAGTCTTTTCTGGACTACGCATGCTTCTCAAACCTGGAAGAGCTGATCTGTGATTTTCTAGGGGATCATATGATCAACACCAATTGTTCTGCTGTCCATACCCGGCAAGCTCTCTGCTGCAAGATGTCTGTGGAATACGATAAGTTCCTGGAATCTGGGCAAAAGTAGGTGAAACACATTGTTCTGATTGACTTTGTTTCTTCCAGTTCTGTATTCACAGGAAACTTGAATAACCTTCTCTGCTCCAGTAAGGAGTGCAGTGTTAGCTAGAATGTAGTAATGAGCAGAGGAAAGAAGCACAGTATGAAGCCATGTTTGTAAACCATCATTATCTGAAACATGGAAAAGATGATAATCTAAAGAGGGTTATTCATTTCAGCCTCTTTCCAGAATTAGAATCTGTGGATGCTTTCATCTTGCAAAGTTTGTCATTCAAGACAATGGGAAATACTTTTCTGCTCCAAGCATGGAAGACTTAAGACTCAGCTGTTAAACCTATAACTCATTTCTTTGCTCTGCATAACTTTCTTATTTTGTTTTATTTGAAGATGGTTTTGCCATGTGGATGACGACAACTACGTGAACCCTCGGACTCTCCTGCGTCTCTTATCTGCCTTCTCACACAGCCAGGATGTCTACGTGGGGCGACCAAGCCTGGACCATCCCATTGAAGCAGCTGATCATGTCCAAAGTGATGGATCAGTAAGCAAACTTTGCAGTTAGTCTAAAAGACATCCTGACCTTCTAAGCTTTTAAAAGCTTGAGAGTTTTTAGGATTCCCTGATAAAAACAAGTTACATAATCTGCAAGCAACAAACCTGGTGGTTTTTCAGAGGTAGGGTGCTGGGTTAAATGAATCTTCAGTCTTACCTCCTGTGCATATGTACAATAGGTTTGTTTCCTGGGTGGATGTCTGTTTCTCTTCCTTTACTCAGGTATGTTGATGATCTCCAACAGTATATGGTATCCAATAGAACCTTGGGTTTCCTTCCCTGTTCAGCCAAATGGGAAAAGCTGATCATCAGTAACTACTGTGTGTTTTTCTTATTGTTCTTCAGAAGACAACCGTGAAATTCTGGTTTGCCACAGGTGGAGCAGGATTCTGTATCAGCAGAGGTCTTGCCCTGAAGATGAGTCCCTGGGCCAGGTAAACACTGTTCCTAGCTGACTTCCATTAATATGTGTGTGTGAGGTTTTAAAGCATATTTCATCTCCTGTGCTCCATCTCACAGCTTAGGTAATTTCATCAGTACTGCAGAAAGAGTGCGTCTTCCTGATGACTGCACTATTGGCTACATCATTGAAGGGCTGCTGGAGGTAAAGCTGCTGCATAGCCCATTGTTCCATTCCCATCTGGAAAATCTGCAAAGGCTACAAGGCGAGTCTGTGCTGCAACAGGTAGGGAAGCCTCATGTTCTGTTCTTATAATTACATCTCAATCTGATCAGAAAGAGTACTCTCCATAGACTTAGCACTCTTCAGCAAAGAAGGATGTCTGCAGACTTGCTCTGTGCCCTGGGAGCTGTGTCCCATCCAGTTCATTCAGTTAGGTAAAAAGCACACTTTCAGCTTAGCCAATTAGGTCATACAGCAGTGCCCTCCTTTGGGGATATGTTCTGCTACATTGAACCCTGATATGATGCTTCCATCTCATTCTGAACTGACTTTCCATGAGTCACAATAGGAGCAAGTGTAGAAGGGGGCAGTATTTAGTTTGCTTCCTATAAAACAAAGTATTTGTGTCTTTGCCTAACAAAATCTCAGTCTTAATTCATGCTATTCAAAAAGACTAGTGTAGCAGCTGTAGCAAGTACCTCTTCAACAACTAAGACATAGTTAAATGTCTGATCATTTTTAAGAATAATTTGTCTGAATCTCAAGAAACAGAATCAATGTTTCTAGGAAAAAAACATTTTTAATTGCTCGGATACCTTTTTACTCACGGGCAGTAGATGGAGCTATAAGGCTATTCAGAGGTTTTGCCTTTTGCTGTTTGGCACCGTGAACAAACGGGAGTGTGGTTTTGCCCCTGCAAACTGCTTGGCTACATTTTCTGGCAATTGTATTAGGCAGCAGAAGCGCACACTTAGGGCCAAATTCCAGCAGCATGTAATCTCCTTCACACTAGTGAATTTAACTGTAGGCTGAGTACAACCTTGCGTTGATGATGCTTGTTTCCCTGAGACTGTAACAGCTGACCCAAAATCCAGAAAATTTGTGATCAGAAAGAAACTGTAAATCATCGTGTACCTGGCAGCTGAAGATTTCTTAATGCAGTGCTTCTCAAAATTGGAGTTTGAGTTCTAAATGTTGCTGCCAGGTTTGTCACATGGCAGTCCTTCGCATGCCATTGAACAGCCACATGTTTCTATTTTCCTTCTGTACTAAGACACTACTATTGCAGATTTCAGGCAATGGCCAGTGAGGATGAACATATGTTATTTAGTGAAGGTACAGGTATTAGTGGGATTAATGCCCTTAGAGAGCTGCTTATAACTCATCTTGTCGTTCAGAGCAATGCAGCTTTCAGCTCCTTTGTTTATTCTTCCACGTTGCCTTTAAGTGAGCAGTGGTCTATTTGATAGCTACTGCTCAGTGCTATTATTGCTTATAGTAAAACTAAATACTGTTTTTCAGACGTAATCCACAGTTCAGATTAGACAGGATCCTTGGAGTCTTTCCTTATACCTCATGAATAAGCCTACTGTCCCCAGTGTTCTCTGCACTAGTGTTAAAATCTTGAAATTTTATTTGCTTTTACAGGTAACCCTCAGTTATGGAGACCCTGAGAACAAACACAATGTTGTGAGTGTGGGAGGAGTGTTTGGCCTTCAGCAAGATCCAACACGGTGAGTGTCCACTTCCAAAACAAGTTCTCCCTACCTTGTTCATGTTTATCAACTGTAAGATGTTCAGCCCCCCTTCTGGGGTTATTTTCTCATGTCAGCTCTTGTTGCTATGCCAAAGGCAGATAGACCCACTCTGTCTGTGCAGACTGCTGCACAATCAATGCTAGTATGCTCCCTGTATGGAGAATTCCAGTCTTATTTTTTTCTCCTCTCTTCATAGATTCAAATCTGTCCATTGTCTGCTCTATCCTGACACTATTTGGTGCCCTGCTAAGAAGATGTCATAATTCTTGTCCAGTCATTGACACCTGTATCTTACCCAGTTTGCATAAGACGGGAGTTGTGGTGGACTTTTTGTGGTGGTTTTTCTCCTTCTGGAAGACAACCAGAGGTATCTACAAAGGAGGTAGACAGACTCTATTTACAAAAGCAAGGTGTTCAGCTGCAGCCTGGGACATTCCAAAAAGAATCCTTGTTCTTTCATCTAGCGGCTCTTTACATAATGACTACAGTCATATGTGTTTGAGTCACTTCACACTTTAATCTGATGTCATGTGAGTCTGTGCTTGGACACATGCTAGGCAAATGCAGTACTTGCAATGTTAGCATTCTTACTGCTGCTAGGGGCTTTTAGAGGCCGCTGTCTTAAAGCTGGAGTGCTATAGCAGACTGTAGTCCCCATGGTGACAAGAGGGGAAGTTTTCACTCATCTTTCTTGGGAACAGAATTATTTAAGAGCTTCTGTGGCCTGACATATTATAACTCCCAACTGTGGGCCAGAACAGGGTCTGTAAACACTAGAAATCCTGGAATCACTAGGGTAAAAAAGGCTGAAAGCTTTAGTCATGGGAAAACTTGTGTAAGGGTAAACTTACTCAGGACTGGGTAAGAGTTGCTTGCATGCATGTTCTCCCCTGTAGTCCATGTGTACCTCCCATGGAGGTGATTGTCAGACTTGTCTCTCTTACCAGCTGAATTGCAGTGGTTGTTGATTATGGTGGTGGTCTGCCAGATCCAAGCCTATTCTCTTGATATTTGATCCTGAAGAAGTATTTGCCAGACTACATGGTAATCATCTCTCCTGTATTGCCCACAGCAGGTGGTATGAGCTAGAGCATGCTCAGTGGCTGAGGAAACACCTTGTTTCTGATGCTGTGCAGTGTCTTTTGCTGTCTGTGAGGGAGGTGGGATGCTCAATAGCAGTTAATGCCCTGAGGAAGTTTTTGATGGTATCATTTGAGGACCTTTAATTGTATGACTGTGATTACTCCAGTTTGGTCAGATAATCTGTTGATTACCCTAAGGTCTAGATCAGTGTTTATTCAATGTTTCAATAAACAGTTCATGCCGTCCCTAACAAGAGACTGTACAAGCACAAAGCCAGAAGTTCAGTGCTGCTGCTTTTTAAATTAAGTAACTTTAGTTTAGAAAGTGGAAGAAATGGAGCTGTGTTTGTTTCCTTTGCTGTTAGCCCAAACTTTGGCCATGTCAATCCTACCTGACGTGAAGAACGGTATAAAAAATGACTCTGCAAAACCTGTTTATTCTCACAAACTCTTCAGAAAATACTTGCTAGATTAGTGCTAGAGTCTGAGGCTGAGTTAAATGGGTGAATAATAGAATGGCATTGTGCAAACTGGAACTGTGGTTCAGGGCTTGAATGTGGACCTAGCAACAGTTCCAGATTTCTGAAGAGCTGAGCTCTGGACTTGAGCTCCTTGCTTTATGTGCTGCCATCTGAAAAGTGGTGTCATCTAGGCAGAGGCCTGCAGTGGATCCAAGTATGGAACTGAGCAGTGGTGGCAGTGCCCTGCCACACACTGCTCCCCACACTCTGTTTTTAACAGGAGCTTGTCAGTGCCTACCTGGGTACAGTGTCCTCTCCGCATAATTTTAGTTAATTCCACTGAGGAGCAAACAAGATGATGCTACTTGCTCCAGTCCTGCAGCTCATGCTTAAATTTCTCCTTCATGTCGACTAAGGTGACCATGAGGTATTGGAGTAAGAATGCTGCAGGGAATTGGCTCCAAGCCCAGCTTAGCACAGTGGCTGTTCCAGAACAGTTACACCTGTAATTCTAACAGCCTGTTCAGAGAAGGACTTGTGGAATTCCTGGTTGTGGAATGTTCTACCTCTTTATTAGGTCTTCTGCTCACTGGAACTGAGGTGTCCTGTGGTTATAATGATTTGTCATTAATGGCTCTGGAGATTCCTGGTGTCTGCAGAAACTGGTTGGTTGGTTTTTTTCTTTTCCTAAGCCTTGTTTTCAACAATGTTTGCAACAATTCTTGTTTTCAGTCTCCTGTAGCAGAAAGCCATGAAACTTCATGAGTTCTTGATAAGGTTTTGCCTTCAAACACTTATTCTGCACTCTTCTGTTGGAGCCTTTCTTTCTCTTCCGCTGGTAGCAGCTCTTGTAAGGTATCACAGCCAGCATGGACTGGGTAGTGATTGTGGCAAACTTGAGTTCAAAAATGACTATATGTGGATGGCAGCAAAACTGAGTAGTACAAGTTGCAAACTGTAGTCACTGGTCACCCTGACATACCTAGTTTAAGGAGCTGCCATACTCTAAGCTGGTAGGGTGTTTCTTAAACAGAGAAATGACCACGTTCTCCTGCATGGCAATACAGAACTGTTCAATCTGTCAAACTTCTGAGGTTTCTTGTGTTGACAATGCCTTAAGCTGTGTGGATACATTTGGAAGCAGCTTTTTAATCAAACTACTGTCTCATACATGAAGTGATTCTGCAAATAAATATTTAAATATGTCAAAGTCTGTTTTGTGGTATTTCTTTACATATTCTCTGTTCCAAAAGAGGACCATAAGCCCTGCAATCCAGAAAGCTGTATCCTCCTGCCAGGCTCTTGTGATACCAAATGGCCAAAATTCGTGTGAGTTAAATGACTTGGATGGGCACAGGAACAAATATGGATGAGAAGAATCCTGGTACAATCCAATGATTAACAGAGTAAAGTAAAAGAATTTAAATAAGAACTGAGTTAATTGTTGTAAATTTGTCTCTGCACTTTCCTATTCTGTTTCTGCACTTACTAAATATGCTGCAGGAGCTCTTAAATTTAAGAGTCCTCAGAAAGCAATGACTGGATTGGGTAGTATTACAGACCTGTCTGGTTGCATTGTGTAACTGTGCTCCTCTGCAGTTGCACAGTGCCAGCTCTGTACATCAGGCGGTGCAATTGCCATGCTATCACTGGAAATAAATGGTGGTGTAGTAGCTTATCTGTGACCTCTTGGCCAGTTCTAGCCTGTTTGTTGTACCTTCTAGCAGGTTGCTATTGTCACACAGGTGCTGCATGGGAAGTCATGCATGCCCAGATCCTCGGGCACACAGAGCCAGTGTACTTGGAGCTGATGGCAATGACTGTTAAGTGAGGGCTGCAACTCGGAGGGGGCAGAGAAGTCCTGGGTCTTTTCACCCTTGGTAAAAAAGCCCGGTTTTCTGCGGTATCTGCGATACGTCAGTGGGAATCGGAGCCCGGCAGCCTGACCTCTGCACCGCGCCCTCCCGCAGGGCGGGCCGAGGAACGGCTTCTGCCTGCAACCTCCGCAGCGGCAGCCGGGCCTCGCCGTCCGGGCAAAACTGGGCCGAGCGGGGCAAGCGCCGCCGCCCGCCCGGCCCTATCAGGCTTCTACGCTCTCGGGCCCCGCCCGGCCTCGGCGCCGCCTCGGGCTGGCGGGCCCGCCCCGGCCGCAGTCCGCTCTCGCTCCGCAGCATGGAGCCGCCGCTCGGCTTCCGCGGGCGCCGGGCCCTGGTGACTGGAGCTGGAAAAGGTGACGGGGGCCGGGGCCGGGGCCGGCGGGAGCGCGGGCTGACGCCGTCTCCCCGCAGGGATCGGGCGCGCCGTGGCCGTGGCGCTGAGCAGAGCCGGGGCCCGCGTGACAGCGCTGAGCCGCACGGCGGCGGACCTGGAGAGCCTCGCGCAAGAGGTAGCGGCCGCCCCCCGCCTCGGGGCCTCCCGGCGCCCCTCCAGGAGCGGCTGCCCCGCCCGCTGTAACGCGGCTGGGCCCCGCCGCGCCTCCCGCTCCCCTGTGGCCGCCCGACTCACGGGGGCCGCCCTCGCCGTAGTGCCCGGGCATCGAGCCCCTGTGCCTGGACCTGGCCGACTGGGACGCCACGGAGGCGGCGGTGGGCGCGGCAGGGCCCTTCGAGCTGCTGGTGAACAACGCGGCCGTGGCGGTGCTGCAGCCCTTCCTGGACGTGACGCGGGAGGCCCTGGAGCGGTGAGTGCCGCGGGGCCCGGCCACCCGGCGGCCGCTGCCCCGGGCTGTGCGGGGGGCCCGCGGAGCGGACGCTGCCGGCTGAGCCTCAGCCAAGCCCGAGCGCCAGAGTGTGGCAACACTGTCCAGAAACTGGTGTCTCCTAGAAAGGAAGCAGCTGTGCAACGGCACCAGACACGCACACGTTTAGAAATGCTCGCGTTCCCCCTGCATGATGAAGCCGTCTGGTTGCTACGGCTTCTGTCTTTCTTTACTGTATTTCACGCTTCTCAAAACCACCTTGCTCCCTGTAAGCATTGAAAGGAAACCAAGTAAAGCACTGCCTAGCCCAGCTACTGAATAGCCAGAGCCTGTACTTTGATCTTGTAGGTGGTGTGTGCACACCATCCAGCCTGCACGGGACACAGGAGCACCTTTCACTGTTAATCAAGCTCAGTTTCCAGTCTAGCTGCAACCCAACCTCTGCTAAATCAAAAGGCAGTTGTTGTTAAGATAATTCAGATATAGAGAAGACAGAGCCAGGTAACGGAGTATAAAACTGTTATGGTGTGAAATTAAATTTGCTTGCTGCAGTAACATGATATCTGTTTCTCAAAAGATCCATAGTTCCAGTCAGGGAGCTAAGCTTTAGGATACAGGATGTGGTGAGTCTGCTTCCTTCTGAGAAGACGGGTCGTGCTTTGTCCCTGTGTTAAGAATGGCTTTTGCAGGTTTGTAATCAAGGATTCATTTGTGACTGGACTATAAAATGTATGAATTCCACTGACTGTTCTGCAGAACTAGCAGATAAAAACCTGACCAAGGAAGGCCTATGTGACCCATCCTACAGATCTGCTGGTTTAATGCCATATGAAGGGTTTGATTGACCTAGGAAGAATCACTGGCTGAGGACCAGGGCTCACAGTTTAAACTTCAATAGAGGAACTACATCAGGCTGCTCAAGACCAGAGTCCTGCTGGACGAGTGCACCTCCCACTGCATCCAGTGAACGCTTTGCTGCTGGGAGCATGCCCTTTCTTTCTGGCTGCTCAGCTGCCATTCCTGCCCATTCTAGAGTACCACCCGCGTTTCCAGGACAGCAGCAGCGCTTGGTCTCTGCTGCTTCCCAAAACAACTCCTCTCTGACCTGCAACCACTCCACAACTTTTCAATTTGATTTATTTGTAGGTCTTTTGATGTGAATCTTCAGGCTGTGCTTCATGTTTCCCAGGTGAGAAAGAATTGTCACTGCAGGTGTTTCCATGAATAGCAGTGACTAAGCTGTTCTACATAGTGGAGATAAGTGCCCTCTGTGGGGACTAAAGGGACTAACCCAAAGTTAACCCAACAATTTGCCCTTTGCTCTCGCTTAGACTCTGTCTTGTAAGTGTAAGGCAGGGAGGACTTAATTCCTCCAGATGTTTCTGCTCTTTTGGCTACCATAATAGCCAGCAAGATTCCTCCTCAATGAAATAATGATTTCTCCTGTTACAATTCTGGCATCTCCCTTTGTCTTCTCCCCCTGCTTCTAGATTGTGGCTCGGCAGATGATTGCACAGGGGGTGGCAGGTGCTATTGTGAACGTCTCGAGCCAGGCGTCTCGGCGTGCTCTGCGGGATCATGCTGTGTACTGTACGTACGCGTGGTTTAGCAGCACCCCTCATATTTCTGACTGAGCTGGAGCCCCACAGCCACCAAGCTGCTGGCTGCCAGCTCTGGGTGGCGAAATACTTGTGTGTGTTCCAGACCAAGTGCTATGCGCTTAAATGCCTTGTGTTCTTCCCTTCTCTTGCAGGTTCCACAAAAAGTGCTTTGGATATGCTGAGCAAGGTAATGGCAATGGAACTAGGACCACACAAGGTAGGATTCCTTCTGAGACAAAGAAAAGCGTGAAAGCTGAACCTGAGCACTTCAGAGCAGCCTGGTTAGACTGTTGCTCTTGCTTGATCCCAGATTCGGGTTAACACTGTGAACCCCACAGTGGTTATGACTGACATGGGGAGAATTAATTGGAGCGACCCTCAGAAATCTGCTGCCATGATCAATCGAATTCCACTGGGAAAGTTTGCAGGTCAGTGGTATAATTTGTTGTATCCAAACCTTCTCCCTAATTGACATCACAGCCATAAGTAACTTGCTGCTTTTGTGGGAAAAGTTGCAGCTCTGCTGAATGGCTGTGGTTGAATTCCTGAAGCATTTGATGAGGACAGGATGAGAATCAACCTCATCTCCTCTCCTCTACAGCCCTCTTATGTTAGAAGAAGTGAAATGCACAGTATGCCTGGGAGGGGAGCATAAGCACTTGCTTTGAACTATCACTTGATCACAACAAGGACTTTTTGATATCCAGCTCTCAGCCACACTGCCCTGTATGCTGTGTCAAGCACAGGCTGGGGGTGGAGATATTTGCCTGCTCCCATTACGCCTAGAGGCCAAAGCATACTTTTGGGGATGTTTGTTTCTCTAGTACAATTTGAGGGGTGCATCGGATGTTCTCTGTGTTTGATTCCAGAGGTGGATGATGTAGTGAACAGCATTCTCTTCCTGCTGAGTGACAAGAGCGCTATGACAACTGGCAGCTCACTAATGGTTGATGGGGGATTTCTTGTCTCCTAAGAGGACACCTGCATTTCACACCTGGCCTTAGTTTCCATACTAGTACTTCATAGATGTAAACTGCATAGGAAACAATGACACAGACCCAGTCTTGCTGGAGAAGAGGGGCAGCAGGCTGGAAGCTTTATGAGAAGTGTGGCAGAAAACTACCTTTAGAAGATGGCTATATAATAAAGCTCACGTACACCGTCATGGAGAATGTTTATTGCACCAAATAAGGTTTTATCTTGTCACTCTACATGATGATTAGAAATTGGACCTGTCTTTCTTCCAACCCTATTCCCCCAAAACAACCCTTGAGAAGCTCTCCCTATTCCATCCAACTCCATAGAGCTGGCCTGCACTTTCAATGGGAAGGGAAAGAAGAAGCTAGCAGACTCCTCATTGCTTCCTTTGCTGTCTTTAGTAGAAAAAAAACAAAACAGAGGCAACAACCACAGCCCTGCTCTGCAGAGACTGGATTAAGAGGGGGGGAGGCCCTGCTAAAGACTGATGGGGGGAGCAGCACCACGCTCTCCTAGTGTGTGCACACACAAAAAGGCAAATACATCGATTGCACAGAGCTGTTTCAGTGAGTTTAGCTAGTACCCAATAAAGCACCTAATGGTTAGTTCTTCAGCTTCATATCTCATTTACTTTGACTCCCTCCCAGGCTGGTTGTGATTTCTTTAACAGTCTCAGGCACCTATCTGCTAGAGCACCTATTTGTTACCTGTTGGACACAGCAGGCTGGGCAAAGAGAGACCCTACCACTCTCCCAGCTGCTCTTATACAGCACCATCATATCAGCTTCCTCCCCACTCCCACAAGGATCTTCACCACTTGTTTCACCTGCAGGTTGTAGCCAGGCGTTTCCAGGACAGGATGGATGTCTCAGCCCTTTTAGCTTGGGGGTTCAGGAGAGCCAAAACAGCCTATTGCCCCAAGAAGCTACTTTGCCTTCCCCACTGTTCCTCCCCGGGGGGCTGTACAGCCCCAGCTAGTCTCCTGCCCCTGCTGCCCCTTCACATCAACACTGACGTTAAATCAAAGAGACATTTAAAAAACACTTGACTTCATACATGATGAAGGGCCCTACACATCCCAGCCCCCTCCAGAAACACCCAGCTAATATGCAATCTGTCAGAGGACAGCAACATGCTGAGCCAGCACCTCGGCCACAGCCCTCAGAACACAGTACACTTTTTGCCAGGCTTCTTCACAGGCGGTGGGCAGAGCACAGCCCGGATGGCTTCATCAAACACTGTCTTCAAGCCCCGCTGCGTCAGGGCAGAGCACTCCAGGTACTTTACTGACCCTAGGGGGAAGAAGGAGAGCTGCAGCTCAGCCACTCCAGTCTGACCAGGACGTACTGTCCCTCAGACACTCCAAGTAAAAGCTCAATGCACAAAGATCTGCCAGCGCATAGGACTCACCAATCTCCCGAGCCATGGCCAAACCTTGGGGGTAGGTGATGGGGGCCAGTTTCTTGTCACGTAACCTTTCAATGGTGTCTTTATCATCCCTCAAGTCCAGCTTGGTGCCCACCAGGATGATAGGTGTATTTGGGCAATGGTGTCGGACCTCAGGGTACCACTGAAACAAGAGAGGCATGGTAAGAAAAGTAGCGGTAGTGGTAGCTGCAACAATGAGGATGCATTTACGATTAGGAATGAGGTTTTTACTACTATCTGACACAGTGGCAACACCTGAACAGGATACTTAGATACTTCTGCCTACAGTTCTGAGCACGCTCTGCAGGAAGAGACTGGTGTAGATGTATTTATGAAGGCACTGAGACATGGCACCATGACAGGCACTGCCAGTCAACTCTGCACAGAGTTCTTCCCCTAACTACATTTTAGCTTCCAGGACATCCTGCATCTTCTTTAAGATGCAGATTCAAAAAGGCTAAAAATTAGCCAAAGAAGTAATGAATAAGAAGGAGACCTCTCTTAAAGCCTGCAGATTATGACGTTTCCTTATCAAAACACGACTGCTAGAAATTTTGGGCTGGTACATGCGGAGGGGCAGGGGACCCCACTGATCCTTCCCTTCCCCTGTTTCACCCAGAAGTGGAATACTTTACCTTGGCTCTGACATTCTCAAAGGAGGCCGGACTCACAAGGGAGAAGCAGATCAAGAAAACATCCTGTGTGGAAACAAGATGGTCAGCCATGTAGAAAGAAACAGCTAAAGATTATGGAGGGAGGATGGACAGAAAGCCCAGTAGATGACAACCTCCTCCCATAAGCAAGGATTGTGGCTATAAGAAATTCTTCCCCATTAAGGGTGATTAATAGAGAGAGGAAGAGAATGGACTTTTGAATGTGTGATTTCATCTTACTTTACAATATTGGGCCTTGCATGTTAAGCACCCATGGCCACAAATACCTTAACACTGCTACAGGCCTCACCCCTGGTAGGGGAGCCAGGGAAACACTACTACTGCAGCCCAACAATGAGCTGTGCCACTGAGAGAATAGGAGTATGGCTTGACTGCACAGCAGCCCCACACCATTCCTTTCACATGAGCCTCCCTATGGCATGCATAACTTCAAATACCATCACGAAGCAAGGACTAGAATATAACAATCTCTTAAGAGGAATTCAGCTGTGATACTCCTTAAACAACCAGAATGGTGGCTGCAGCTGCAGGAACATGGACTTTCCTCAAAGGAAAGAAGCCTGGCTGTTCTTGGGAACCTCCCTGACGCCAAGAGGAAGCAGTTAAAAGCCAGTCCGAGCTCAGCACTCACCGTCTGTGGATAGGAAAGAGGCCGCAGTCGGTCATAATCCTCTTGCCCTGCTGTATCCCAGAGGCCCAGATTCACTGGCTTTCCATCTACCATGACATTGGCAGAATAGTTATCAAACCTGCCGAGGAAGAGACCTCATCAGTGACAGTCTGGTTGTCACTCACACATCTCCTTACATAAAATCCAAGGGGGCAGTGAATCAGGGGAGGACACTGCAGCACAGCTGCAGTGGGGCTTGTCTGCCTTCCTCGCATACACAGCCGTCCTACCAGCACCCTCCTCGTGTCAGAAGTTCACAATCTGATTTGGGACAGCCTCCCCCCACCTACAAAACCAACTTCTACACACCCCTGCATGCAGAGCAGAAAAGAACTGGAGTCCAAGGCCATTACTCACACAGTAGGGATGTATTCCCCAGGAAAGGCATTTGTGGTGTAACTGATCAGCAAGCAGGTCTTCCCTACAGCTCTGCAGAGGGCAAGAGTGACAAGCATTAAGAAGGGCAAAGCAGGAAGCCCTGCGGCAGCAAAACTCATCTTCCCCCATCCAAAAAGAGGTTAAGTATGTAAAAAGCTACTGAGAAAACAAAGTTACCATGTAAGAAAACAAAGCTCTAACAGTCTGGAGCTGTCATGGACTAGGCCTGAACTCGAACTGCGCACCTTGCCTGGGCCCTGTGCTCTCCCCCTCTTTTTCCCACCAGCTTCAGAACACCAAGCAAAAGTTGCTCTGAGAAGCAGAAGAGAGGGAATAAGTCAGGGTTCTGTGCTAAGCTCAACACATGCATAATAATCTATCAAAATGGGTAAACGGTGAGGTGAAAAAACCACCATCACAATTATTCAAGCTCCTCAGATACAGGAATTCCATGACAATAAATACAAGGGGAAAAATAAGTATACATAAACAAAACAGGCTTTAAAATTGATCACTGTCAGTTTGGAAAGAGATCAGTGTAGATCATTGCAAATACCAGCACAGGGCTTTGCTGAAGGCTGGTGAGATTGATAAGCACATGAGCTTTCCTTAGCCCTGTAGCATCAGGGAAAAGCTTAGTTACAGGAACAGAGGAGTCCCATGAGCATAACCAACCTACTTATTACTGTGAAAGCTGTGAAGTGCAGACAACCTTCCAGAGAAACAGATCATAGTGCCAGTGACAGGGAATGCTGTCTCTTCAGTGGCCAAGTGAAGCTGAACAGCCAACAGAGATGGGTATCCTCTACCCAGCTCTGTAACTGGAGTGGCACAAGGAAAGAGTCCAGGAGTAAGTGAGACCTCAGCGAACCCCACAGTCCCACACCAGGATGACACAAAGCACAGCGAGAACCACCACAGCAATCCACCCAGTCCTTCCCTGGGACCAGGTCCTATCTCTTGGAGAACAGGGAGGTTGCATAAGGAAATACTGCGCTGACTTCCCTCCTGAACCCTGACCCCTCTCCCATCAGTCAGGAAAGGCTCATATTCACAAACCCCACACATACCCACGACGGAAGTGTTTTGCTATCCGAGTCAATTTAGTGTCTGCCCTGTCAACATGCTCTTAAAGCAAAACTCTGGATTGCAGGCCTTCAGCTGAAGTCCACTTCCATCACGCTGTGCTGCTGCTCTCAGGCTGTGCTGTTTTGCCCGGTGGCTCTTTCTCCTGCCTCCCTCCTTTTGCCCTGCAGACTAGAACCCGACATGACCAGCTCAAATGTGCCTTTGAGGGGGTGACATGCATGGGAACGTACAAAGACCAGTCCCTGCCTAAGACCAGTTCCCATTTAGCTCTCCATATCTCAGCTCTGTGCTTGGCGTGGTGATCAGAAAAGCAAACAGGAATTACGAGGAAAAACAGGACAAACTAGGTAAAGTTACAAAGCAGCATATATCTTTTGTGTGCCTGCATCTTGCATACAGGTGCATTCTCAAAAAAAGGCATATAAGAAAAGCCTAAAGAGCAAGAAGGATGATGTGAGGCACACGGTGAAATCAGAAATAGTGTCTGTCGTATTTCACCTTAAAACACAACCAACAAAAGGAGGTAAGAGAGAAACCTCCAAACGTCAAGATTTTCAGTGAGGACTTTGTGATGAATCAAGTCTGCACGATGAAAAAGGCAAAACGAGGGCACCAAACAAAACAACGAGGAGACAGATTTAAACCCCATGGAAAGAAGGTGTCTGTGCTTCAGGCAAACCGCGAGCCGGGACGCTGGGCAGCGTTCGGGGACGAAGGCCCAAGTTTATGAACTGAGCAGGGAGCGGGACGCGGGGGAAGGACCACAGCGGCGGCCGCGGCAGCAAGGCCCCAGTCTCCCTCCAGCTCGGCTTCGGCTCACGGCTCCGACACCCGCGGCTGCCGGTGGGCGAGGGCGGCGCAGGGCCGCAGCAGCAGCCTGCAGCGCTGCTCCCCAGGCGAGGGGCTACGGCGGGGCCGGGGGGCCGCGGACAGGCTGGTGCAGCCCCGCCGGGCCCCGGGCCGGGCCTCGCCGCCGAGCACCGGGCCGGGCCTCGCCGCCGCGCCTCCCGCTGGCGGAGCCGGCTTCCCCGCTCCGCGGGGCGGAGCCGCGCCGGGTCCTCCCTCCCTCCCTCCCTCCCTCCCTCTCGGCGCCGCCAGGCCCGGGCCCGCTTTGTGCGGGGCTGCGGGGGGTCGAGGCGCGGCCGCCGCGCACTCACCCGTCGCCCACCACCACACACTTGATCGCCTGCATCTGCCCGCGATGGCGGCGCCGCCGCGACTCCGCCGCAGTGACAGCCCGCGCGCGCGGGGCGGGGCCGAGCGAGCCGAGCTCAGCCGAGTGCGCCCGAGCCCGCCCGAGCCCTGCGCCGGGGGCGGGGTCTCCCGCTGGCCCCGCGGCGCCGGGGGCGGAGCAGCCAAGCGCGGGGCGGCCGCAGCGGCGCGCGCGCGTGGCGCGGGCTGCCCGCGCCGTCCCGGAGCGCGCGCCGTGCTGCCCCGGCGCCGGCCCAGCCTGCGACCCCGGCTCCGCCCCCCCGGGAGCTGCTTCCCAGCCTCTCTGCTCCTACCCCGGGCCAGAACCAGACCCTGAAGCCCCACGTGGCTCATCCCCCGGCAACAGCCTCTTAGCCCCGGGCAAGACCAGCAGGCTCATCACAGAACCACAGCAGAAGGGTCCTCACCCCTGTCCCGTGTTAGAGCAAAATGCAAAAGCTCTTTATTAAAAACAAAAGGGCAAAACCCAGCATGAAAAATCATAAACACAAACCAACCAGAGCACACAGAGCTTCACCCTCCCGTGGCCTCTCAAAACACATACAGCAAGCTCATTTCTCCCACCACAGACTCACTAGAGAAAGGAAGAGAAGGCTCGCACACCGCTGCTCTGACAGAGGTCTCCACTTCCTCTGATTCAGGTCCTCCCTACGCCTCCCCTTTCTCCACCCCACATGAGGACATGCTGACAGGAAAAGGAAACACCCTCTCCCAGTTGTGCTCTGAAAAGCGACGCCCCAGTGAGTTGGAAGTATTGCTCCTCTGCAGGGCAAGGCACAGCTCTCAGTTCCAGGATCCCAGGAAGCCAGCAGCACAGTTTTGGTATTTGCCATAGTGGAAGGGAATCCCTGATGTATTTTGGCTGTGAGGACTCCAGCCAAGGGCTGCAGCTCGCAGCAAGGAAGCACAGATGCTGGCCCTGACCCCCCCACCCTTCCATGCCAGGTGGTGTGTAGAGGCTTAGACAGGCCAAAGCCCAGCTGCCCAATAAGGATATGGCCAGCCACTGCACAGTAGCCCCGCTGTGCACAGCAGGTTACGTACAGTGAATACCTACTGCACTCCACTACCACCAGAGCCATGAGGGGCGGGGAAAAAGGATCAACATAAGCCCTGCCAGCCCCTGCACATGTGGGCAAGATTTGGTGTTTCCAGCAGCTTTGGGACCCCATGAGCAAGGTTCCACCTACAGGGAACTGTAAATGCTGCTTGCTGCCTGTTATTTACCAGGTTTCATTGGGAATAGCCCTGGCATCCAAACAAATGCTTCAGAAGAACCACTGCCCAGAGAACACAACCCCTGGTAACCAGAGTGTGCCAACAGACTGGTGCTGTACAAAAAGACACAGAAACTACTTCAAATGGTGCAGCAGTGCAGAGGAAGGGCTCCACATCAACAACTGAGACCCATGAGCCTCCATTCCAGCCCCAGACAGTTATTTCCTCCTCTCCTTTATGTGGTCAGGAGCAAGATTTCTGAAGAGCAAGAGAAATTTTCGGTTTGCAGGCTGCTGTGTCACCCCACTCTGCCAAAACTGTTTCACTGAGAAAGTAGAGGCTGTACCTGAGTTGCTCACCTTCTTCCTGACAGCAGGTATCTGGCTTTTTTAAGCAATGCTCTCATTTCCTAGAACTGTGGGTTCCCAAGGGGGAGCCCTGCACATATGCCATGATGGCATTCTGCAAGAAACTTGCTCTTTGGGCCTCTTCTTCCCTCATCCTGGAGATGTCAGCCTCTTTCATTCTCAGCTTCTCCAGCAGAACAGAGATTTCACCTTCTTTGTCCAGCATTGCCTCACGGTGACTATTTGATAGTGCTGCAAAAGAGCAGCAGTATTAGTAAAGAAAATTAGGGTGCCCCTAGAGATAACAGGAACAACATGTTGCATCCACAGCCAAAGGCAATGGAAACAGGATGATCAACAGGCAAATGAGAGAAGCTGCATGGGACACTACGAGAGGGTTTGCACAGACAAGATGTTACAATTCACTGCGCAGGAAATCCAAATATTTTGCTTGATTTCTGGCTTTGGGTAGTTATGTGAGTCTTGGTCTCTATAAAATGAAGACAAGAATCCCTGCAAATACGTCAGGATGGAGGGTAAAATTCCTGGTTGTGCACACAGGCAGGAAGCACCATTGTCACTACCTGTAAGTGTAGCTAAGTTCTAGGCCCACTGTAGGGTAACTCAGTATTACCCCTTGAGAAGCATGAAAGGATTCATCACCTTTCAGCTGCCTCTCCAGGGCTGCAA
This sequence comes from Lathamus discolor, assembly GCF_037157495.1. Classification (NCBI taxonomy): domain Eukaryota; kingdom Metazoa; phylum Chordata; class Aves; order Psittaciformes; family Psittacidae; genus Lathamus; species Lathamus discolor. Next base: position 12,882,925 of record NC_088896.1, on the reverse strand, counting down.
TCTTCTCTCTCAGCCCATCCTGTGCTGTGCGTTCAGCCTGCAAGTGTCCAATCTGCTCCTGTAATTCCACTTTCACTTTATTCACCTCTGTCACTTTCTCTTCTTCCTTACTGTTCAGGTCCTGACACAGAAAGACAAACACATTACTTACTGAACAACTTCAGCAACATGCTGTGCCCCTGTGGTGAGACTCTCTCTACTCCAGTCCAAATTACCTGCTGAAGCTCTTCTAGCCGCCTCCTGAGCCCATCAGCGTGCAGGCTCAACTGACTGGCTTTGGCTTGGGCCTCAGCAACCATCTGTTTTTGCTTAAGGCAGCAGTTCTGAGCTTCATCCCGTGACTCAGTCATCAGCCGCAGCTTCTCTTCCAGGTGTTCTAGTCGTTGCTGCTGTAAGACACAAATCAAAATGAAAATACATCAGTCCCATTCCATTCCTGCGAAGGGATTCTGCCCTTTTTGTTCCCAACATAGTGAACCCTTGGTTGAGTCAACTGGCACTGAAGAACAAGAACATGACTGAGCCATAACAGACTCAGCACTTCTCCCCTGCATTCAGAGGTGAATCCAAGCTGCTTTCTCTTGCCCTGGAAAACATTCTGATGGCAATGCTGCAACGCCCAGCTCACCCCAGAGAGACAGAACCAAGTCCTTGGCAGAAGCACCAACACCAGTGCCAGCATTCACAACTAATGCTTTAGCATCATTTCCTCCATATCCTAAATGGCTTGAAACCTCTGTAGGCAGCTAAGCAAGTTCTGTGCCCCACCACAGACACACATACCAGCTTTTATTTGTAAACACAGTAAAGCCTTTCCTTTCATGATGTTACACTAAGTAACCATTCTAATAGCTTTGGTGTATTTTCCTTATCCCTTGTTCTCTTTCATGGGGTGTTGACTTCATTGCCATTTTCACAAAGTTCAATTGTACAGTGACTTTTTCTATCCAGCAGCAGTAGCCACCTGAGAAATTTCTCTGAGTCCAGAGAAACAGGAGCAGCCCAAGAATGCTGCTGTAAAACAGAAGGATCAACATCTGCCTGTTAGCTTCAAACGCCAAATGAAATCTGCTATGACAATATCCACATCAATTCTGCTACTACTGAAAAGCGCAGAGCAGGTGGGGACAGTGGTTACATTCTGCAGACAATTCAAAGCAGATTCTTCATTACTCCTTCCTCAGAAATCACACTGTTCGCAGGCCAGTGAAACCCAGGGCAGGGAGTTACTCAGCAGTTCTCCAAGACAAAAACACAGACTAGGCAGCCAAATGCACTCCCTCCCACAGACAGGTCTTGTCTTTACCTCCTCCAACCGTGCCCAGTTCCGGACTTTTATTAACTCCTCCTCTGCCTGGCCTCGCTCAGTGAGTGCAGCTGCTTTGGTTTGGCTCAGCTCCTAGCACAGAAACATGACAGACAGAGAAGCTGCATCACTGCAACACTCACAAGAAAACGTGAGCAGCTTCCCATTGCAGGCTACACATGACACAGCTGTCTCCCTCACCCAGGGGCAGGACAAACAAATCCAGATTACATATACAATTTCACATCCCACGACTGCCATCTAAATTCAATGAGAATTTCAGTCACATGAAGCTATATAATGGGTGAAACCTTCTGAAGACAGCGGAATAAGAGAGGGCAGCACTGCATCTAGCTGGAGGAATAGGTAAGGAGAAATATGCTAACCTACTTGGAACTGGATGGAAATCCTGAGAAGTCAAATCCTGGTAAGAAACTAATCACCTTCAACAGAATCTTTATTTTTGTTCTGTCAGAATCTAAAGGTTTCCCCTTGGAACCTTCTCCTTCCTTAGTCCAAAGCAGTAAAAATATTGAAGTAAAATTTTAGCTGGTAAACTGCCACTTTCTGCTCCTCCCTAAAGCACATGACAATTTTTACATAGGTTAGCAACAGAAGACTCCACAGAGCTCCCCTGGCAGCCTTCTCCTGCCACCACTATCTAAGCATTCCATTGCACCTGGAATATCCATTCTCACCTCCTCCAGAGCTATCCTGATGGCCTCCAGCTTCTGGATCCTCTCCTGCATGGAATGTTCACTGGCCTCCATGTGCTGTGTCAAATGATTCACCTGTAAAGCAGAAGAAACCATTTAAGTAAGTGCCAGAAAACCACTCCCATCTCCAGGCACAGCAGCATGGCTACTCGGCACGAGAAAGAGCATCCTCTCATTGACCCACCTACCACCGAATTAAAATTTATCCCCATCAGAGCTCCACTAGGACACTGCAATATAGACAGAATCTGCCCTCTGGAAACTGGGAATATTAGACAGAGATCCCTTCCAGGCCAAGATGAAAGATGGAGTCTGAGCTCTCATCTTCAAGAGGTACAAAAGGCCAAATCTTCATTTTCTACTTGTAACATAGCTAAAATCTTCCTGTCCTGTGTCTTTTCTTACAAGGCTTCAAAATCTTCAATCTATTGGTGTAATTTTATTTTTGAGACATTTCACACCTCAGTAACACTCCAAAGAGAACCTGTCACAGCCTCTTGTCCTGTCCACTCAGACAGAATCCCCCTGACACGTAACTGAGAAGGATCTAGTAAGCTGACCCCACTTCAAGGCATCTTTATTTCAGTGAGCATGATGAGACTGCTTATTCATAACTACCTCTGTGCAAGACTGACACAGGAACCAGTCTCCAAGGTCCCAGTAGAATCACATACCACTCTGGCCCATACTCTTGCAAGCTACAAAATCTTACTCGCTGGTAGAATGTGCTGTGATCTCTTCACCCAGGCTTGGCTTGCAGAAATGGCCTGTTATTCCCAAGGAAGTCTGAGGCCACTAATTTTTAAACTTGTTTAAGAGCAGCTGACAGCAAACAATGACCTCCAGCGGTGCCTGTATGTCAGGAGCAAAGTGAGACTAACCTCAGGATGCTGCAGAAACCCCGTCCTTACCTCTTTCACCCGAAGGGATTCCAAGTCTTCAAGGCTTTGTTTAAATCTTCTCTTCTCTGTCTCCAGGCGTTCTGCAGATCAAAGGCAGGCATATCACAATTCTGGCATTATTTATACTCTATCACAAACTCTTCCACCCTTCCTCCTTGGTTGCCTTACCCATTAACTCATGGGCAGTAATCCCAACCCATAGGTGTCTACGAGCTCTTTCTGCTCCTCCACCTACCCTCAGCCTGCATGGCCCGCAGCTTCAGCTCTGCTGTTGTGTTGGTCAAGTCTTGTTTCACCTGGAATAGCTGATCCTGCTGAATTTTGTTCTTCTTTTCCAACTCATCCACCTACAAGGAAATTACCACCACAAAAGATTTTCTTCTCCTGTTAGAGAAATTTGGCTGTACAGAACAATCAGCAGGGACACAAACAAGGATCCAAGTAGAAGCATATACACACAGCAGAACTGAACAATGTCCAAATCCTGCTCCTCAGCCTTGTACTTCCTCTCCTACCTGGTTTCTTAGAAGCAGATTTTTCTCTCCGGCCGCAGACAAGTCACGGAAAAGCTTCGCTTCACGATCAGCACCTTCCTGCAAACAGAATCCTAATTATAGAATAGAATCGTAGAACAGTTAGGGCTGGAAAAGGACCTTAAGATCATCTAGTTCCTCCCCCCCTGCCATGGGCAGGGACACCTCCCACTAAACCATGCCACCCAAGGCTCTGTCCTTTATGAACCTGTTCTCACCATAGTTCTTGCACTGATCTACACCTGCCAAATCCAACCTACCCCCTGAACACTAAGGATCCTCTCCACACTCAGCACTCACCTCTAACTTACCTGACAATTTTTGTCACGGCAGCTGTCGTTAACCCACTAGTGTTAAAACATCACGTCGCCTACCCCATCCAGGCTCCCCCAAATATACACAAACCACATGTGACCTGGAACCCTGCTCTCAAACCTAACTACGAAACTAGGACTTATCCAGCTCACCTGTTTTTGCTGCTGGAGCTCCTTCAAGTGGCACTCAGCCATGCTGGTTTGTTCCTGCCTCACGGCATTCAGTAGCTCTCCCAAGTTGTGCACCTTCTGCTCAGACAGAGCCAGGGCAGCTTCAGTCATCTGCAGTCTACACAGAGAAACACTTTCCAGAGTCCCTTCCAAGAGAGACACTTCCAGTGAACCACATGGTACAAGATGTTAACACATCTTTGGCAGCAGATGAAATCTAGCTAGCTAAATCTGTACAAGGGACACGTCCACACTGACACATAGCAAACTGAAATTATCTTTATCTAAGAGGAACTGAACAAGCCAGGCTTATCAGTTTGAAGTCTAACCACTGTCATGTGGATACAGCTCTACACAATCTAACATTGCTTTCAGGCAGCTCCACCTCATTGTTCCTGAGCACACAATCTTGCTGGTCAGGTTCCTCCCTATCTTCAGCGGTTCTCAGAGAACACTACCAAATGCCAGGGAAGCAGGTACAGGCTCATGCCACGCTGTAAACTGTGCAAGCAACATGCCCCCATCCCAACCACACAATCCTTTTCTTCTTTTCACCCTCTGTAATTCACTTGCTCTTACACAAATGCACTGTAATTTTACTTAAAAGCAGGCTAAATATCTAGCATGGCAAACACAACGGACTGGGTAATTTCTGGATACTCCTGCAGAACTAAGTGACACTGTAAGCCAGCCACTCTGAAAGATTATCCCCCTTCTTAGCAGCTCTGCCCAGGACGGCCCAGACAGCACAGAACAGTGGGAAGGCAAAAGTTCTCCTCCTCCATACTTGGCTTTCAGTGAATTCATAATAGAGTGCTGCTCATTCAATGCTTCCTGCAGCTGGCTGACTCGTGCTGCAGACATCCTGCATGTGGGGGGTGGGGGGAAGACAAAGAAAAGGAAAAGAAAAAAGGTTGGTGATTTCTGCCAGGAAATGGAGAGGGCCCGATTCTGGTATCAAAGAGCAGAAAGCATTCAAAAATACAACTCACCTGTCACTCCTGGCTATTTCTTCTCTCTGCTTATCTATAGTGTTCATCAAATCCAAGAACTGTGAACAAGGCAAACATCAGCAAGGAAATGGAACTGCATTAGTTTCATTTCCATTTCTCATCTTTCTCATCCTAGTGACAGCTGAAGACTGGTCAAGTCACTCTACTGAAAGCAAGCAAACTGGAGGTTTGATGGGTTCATTAACACTTCAGACTGAGGTCACCAAGTGTAGGGACTCTGCATCATTAGGTGTCAGAAGGAAGACTCTCATTTCTAGGGTTTTGCCACTTGGAAAACATCAAACCAGTTGCAAAAGAATCACCAAAAGCATAAATATGAGTGAAAAGAACACCAAAACTCCTCCAGAATGAATATGTTCAGAAGGGCATAGGGCATGTGTCCACACCCATACTGCCCTGGATCTGATCCCTGGGTATCCTAGCTCAGAAAAAGGACCCAATTTGCTAAACCATGCTGTGTGCTTGCCCATGAAGATGCACATGCAACTTCAGGTGCACAATAATCCTGTCACTGAGCGTTTCATAAGGACACTAAGGGAAAGCATAGGATTCTAGCTGCCCCATTGGAACTGCCAACATGTAAGACTGCTGACCTGCTTGGTCTTCTCATCCTTCAGGCTCAAAACCTCCTTGCTGAGTATGGATGCTCGGTTCTGCGTCTCACTCAGGATAGTCTGACGGTCTTGGTTGTGATTCATGGCTTGCTCTGATGCAGAGAGAGCAGATCATGCACATGTTTCCAAAGCAACAGCATAGCAAGCACTGCTGGTAGAGACAGCACTCAGGTGACCCCCCTGGCTATCAGAAGCACCAGGATAGTAGCACTTCTCATGCTGGCCCACAGGTTGGGGCCATCAAAGACAGCAGCGCATACGGGGTAATTAACAGCCCAGCCACAGGAAGCCATTCAACTCCAGTGATGACAAAGGATGTGCTGTGCTGGCTACATCAAAACTGGGCTACTCAGAGGCGAAGAGAGTCTCAAGTTCTCCCACGTTCACAAACAACAATAATCATCAATTCAACCCTAACTCTTTTTTTTTTTCTTCTTGCTAGTAAGTGACACCTCCAACTTGGCCAGCCCTCCCCAGAGGACACGAGGAAGCGATGTAGGGCACTGTGTAAGTGCTGTTGAGAAAGGGAGGGGAGTCAGGATAGCTCTCTTCTGGAGCAGCAACTGCCCTATATCCCTCAAGTGCTGAAATGGGAAAGGACTTACTCAGTTTTTTCCAGTGCAACAAGTAATACTTACCCACAGCTTTTAGGATATCACTAGGAACGTTGTTCCCAGCCAGTTCCAACCTCTTCAGGGTCTTATTGCTGTGCAGGCAGTTCAGCAAAGCTCGGCCACCCAGAAGCCCAATATTATTCCAACGCAAATCTATGCAGAAAGTAAATTTTCAGCCCAGTAGCCACAAATCTGCTTAAAAACACTGGCCTCAAGAGAAACCATGCTCCTTACACATCTACAAGCATGGCCAATGATCCCAGATGGCCCCAGCACAAACACAGGTGAATACTGTCTCCCTTCTCAAGACGAACGAGAGGGAGGGGAAAATGACAGCCAAAGCAGGAAAGGCAAGAATGAGCCTTCAGTGCAGTGAAGTGCAAGAAGCCATTACAATTCAAAAGGGATAAAAATGTGCCTCTCATATTTTCATCTCATGAGCCTTCCTTTCACAACCAGAATCTGTGGATGAGGAAGAACTGGCACTAATAGCCACATGTTCCCGAAGGAAATTCTGGCAAAATTCCTTACTTAGGGCAAAGCAAGTGTGAAGTAAGTCTCAGAGTCTGGCATGAGCCATGCCAACAGCATCCACAAATGGGAAGGCACCCACTCCCCCCTTCACTAAGGACTATTCTGCCCCAAGCACACAATTCTTTATCTCCAGATTTGCTTCCAGAGATTCCAATTACAGCTCCCACTCTCCAAAGGCCAGGCACCATGAGCTCTACTCCCTGCACAAAGTCTGCGAAGCACTGCAGACTGATGCAGATTAGGAATGACGCTACACCAGCTGGCAGAGATCAGGGCAGGCTGCAACAAACCTGCAGATATATGTGTGTGTGTTTGCATATACAAAGGCAAACACAGAACCATCGCTCTTACCCAGCTCCTGAAGGCTGGCGTTTTGTTTCAGTGCCATGGCCAGTTCTCCAGCACCTTGATGGTTGATCTGGTTACTGCGCAGATCCAGCCGCTGGAGAAAGCTGTTTGCTCCCAGTCCCTGGCAGAAAGATGAGAAGCCTTCCTCCCACATGCCAAGGTTGTTCCACTCCAAAATTAAGCTAGGGAAAATCAGGCAGGATTGGAGTTCATGAGATAAAAGGAGAGTTGCAAGAGCTTAAATTATACCAGAATCACGGTACCCATTCAAACACCCATCTCTGCTCACAGACTCAAGTTTCAGAAAGCAGGATGCTGCTAGGATCCTGCATCCTCCAAAAGGGTTCCTCCAGTTCTCACTCCTTCACCTGTCCCATCCCTCATAAGAAACTGCACTTGACATTCCTCCTACCTCAACCAAATGCACTCCCATCCCTTTTCTTATGCTGTGTGCCATCTAGCAGCACTAAAAGAGAGGTAGACACAGGTTTTTACCTCCTGATGGATCTGTTCTGCCTAAGAAGTTTTCCCAAAGCCTCAGCTCCCATGGCTCGCAGGTTATTTCCCTGAAACAGAAGCCCCAGGTGATCAGCAGGCTATGACCCAGCTACCCCATAAACAGCACCAGGCACACCCACTGTAATGGGGATGTCAGTCTGCCAAAGACGGTCTGAGTAACATTTGTCTCACACATCAGTCAGCTTTCCAGAAGACGAAAGACCCTGGGGGGAGCGGGGGACACACGCACTGCTGGGATCACACAGGACCAGTGGGGCGGGAAGCGCTGATTCGAGATAAGCAGAACATTTTAACGTACTCCATTCAAAAGGGCTCGACTGGCACCAGCACAAGGGAGAAGAGAGGTACAACGTAGTTCAGGACTGTGGATTCAGAGGAATAGCTGTGCCAAAGGACTACAAACAGAAAGTCAGTCTCACAGGAGAGTGATAATCATATCTGGAGTTCCAAGCCCAGGCCAGCTGAAAGACACGGGCAAGTTGGATAAACTGCAGAAGCACAAGTCAACTGGAAACTCACTGGTTAATAGAGCAGCCCAAAGAAAAGCACACATATGCCTCATCTGACCAAGCAGCAATCCACAAAAGATACACAGCGGTAACTTCCTATCAGAACTGAATAAAATTAGACAAAGATGAGCTACAAAGTAACTTGGGAGAGTTGTGGCATTGTGTTAAGGAGGCAAGGACTGAGTCACTTGAGAACAAGGACTTTATGGAAACACATATCCTGTAGAACAACCCTGCACCAGGACTACTTCTAATTCTGATTTAAGCTTAAACTCCCGTTTCCTTCCCCACCTTTTGATCTTAATTTTATTTGAACAGACTCACCTTCAAATCCAACAGTTTGACTGTGGTGTTGGAGCAAAGACCATGCAACAGAAGTGTTACACCTGAGTAGAAAAAGACAACATTTATTTCAGAGGCATAACCCTCCGCCTAAGCCGAAGGGGAACCATCCTTCCTAACAGCCGGCTCAGGAGAGAGCTCTGACTCAACACCAGACTGGTGAACGGCCACTGCTGCAGAGAAGTGCGGGTCTGAGCGTTCGGGGCAGGCTTTTTATGTATTATCAAAACAAGAAGTGACCAAGTGAAGAGCTGCGGGTCCCGCTAAGCAGCCCCCAGCGCAGCCCTGAATGCAGCCCATGTCCAGATGGGCCGTTCAGACAAGACTCCCGCTGCCTCACCGAATCCCTGCTGCTCCCAGCAGGGACCCAGCAGAGCCGCGTTCCACCTCCCGCAGGACCCCATCCAACGCTCACCAGCTTTAACGACCCAGCGACCAGATCCAGCCACGGCAGCTGAACGCCCCGGGACCGCCAGCCGCCGCCTGCTCACGACCAACAGCAGCAGACGCGCAGCCGAGGGGCTGGGACCAGCCCGAACTGCGGCGCCCGGCCAGCCGAGCCCGTCCGGTAGCAGCGCGAGCCGCTCCCTCCCCCGCGCCCCGCTGCCAGCTCCGGACCCGCCGCGGTGCAGCCGCCGCCACAAGGACTCCGCGGGCCGCAGGGACGGGCACCCCCGGCGCCGCCCCGCCTCGCCCGGCGGGAAGGGACGCGAGGCCCGGCAGCGCCCGGCCCCGGCCCGGAGAACCCCCCCGCGGGCCCCCCCCACCTTCCTCGCTGAGGCCGCAGTCGCCGAGCGCCACCTCGGTGAAGGGCGCGGCGCCGGGCAGCAGCCGGCCCAGGGCGCCGCACGTCTCCAGCGACAGGCTCTGGGCCGCCAAGTCCAGGCGGGCTCGGCCCGGCGCCGCGCCGCGCGCCCGCAGCCGCCGCAGCACCGGCTCCTGCGGGGCCGCGCACAGCCCCGCGTAGGCCCGGCGGAACTCGTCCATGGCCGCGGCGCAGCCCCGCCCGCAGGCGAGAGGCGCTTCCGGGGGCGGGGCCGGCGGGGCCATGGAGCGGGAGGCGGATGCCGGCGGGTTCCGGAAGGTGCGGCGGGCGCGGGCTGTCGGTACCGGGGGGCTCACCCCCATCCCCGCTCACGCTCTCTCCTCTCTGTGCAGGAGACCGTAGACCGGCTGCTCCGCCTCCACTTCCGGGATGGGAGGACGCGAGGTACCGGGGTGGCTGCGGGCTGTACCGGGGCGGCGGCGGGCGGTGGTGGGTGGGCCCCCACCTTCCGCTTTGTCGTTGCAGTTAACGGCGACGCGCAGCTGCTGATGGTGGAGATGCTGAACGTCTTTGTCCGAGGTGAGCTGCCGGTACCGGGCCCGCGGTCAGCCTGAACCGCGATGGAGACCCGTGCCCAGTTCGCGTGGCGGAACCCCCTTCCCCCGAGCTCCGGCGGAGCTATCCCAGCCCCACACCCCCCGAGCCCTCGGCGCTCTCCTTTCTCCCTTCCGCCAGCAGAAGCGGCGGCGCGAGCTGCGCGGCAGGCGCAGGCCGAGGACCTGGAGAAGGTGGATGTGGAACACGTGGAGAAGGTGCTGCCGCAGCTGGTACGTACCGGCAGAAGGACGCAGGCTGCAGCTCAGCGCTCTGCTATGGGCGGTGTTTCGGGGACCCAGCAGCGCTGCAGACAGGTTTGCTGCTCTCTCCTTACAGCTTCTGGATTTCTAGAGGTCCCTGAAGCATCTGTCCTGCCAGCAGAAGATCTTGGTCTGACTGCATGTCTGGCGCATCCCTGGAATCCAGCTCTAGGAAGAACAGTCTCAACTTATTCTTTCCCTGCCATTTCGCTTCTGTTTCCTCTCTCCTTTACCAACAAAGCCCTAGGCAATTGTGCCATCAGATGCTGGGTTTGAAAGAAGGCTGCCACACGGTTGGTTTGGTCGGCTGAGGCACTGGCTTCCATCTTGCTCCTTTAGCAGGAACCTGCTCTACACAGCACAAGAAGATGCTGTTGTTTTCTCAGCTAATGTGAGAAACAGGTGCTGCTTCAGAGAGATGCATGGAAAGACTTAATGGCTGGAAATGTCAACCAAACTTCAGGCTCTTATTGCCTCAGTGGGCAGCTGTGGCAGAAACTTTAGGTCCAGCTCCAAGCCTGTCTAATGAATAGGTCATTAACAGGAGCTCAGGCACAGGCTCTTGCCAAAAGCAGGTAACTGATCTTTATTTTATAAATAAACAGTGTCTGTCCCTCACTACTTTCCAGTATTTCTGTAGGGCTGTGACATCAAAGAATGCTCGGAACCTTTTAACCATTTGATATTCTCCTCAAGCTGCTTCCTCTCTGCTATAAATTTGTTCTCACAAAGAAACATCAATAAATTAAAACTGAGTCCCCCTCCCTTGTGTAGGCTTCTTTGCTGCAATTAATCATCGAAAGTCAAGTTGCTTCAAAGACTTGCAAAGTTTCCCCCTCACCCACCCTCTTCTCCGAATCTTTGTAGGACTGAAGGAAAAAGGACAGAATAACAAACAGCATGTGTGAGAATCCCACATCACGGGCCAGCCTGGCCCCACGGGCAGCAGGGGGGAGCTGGGAAATAAGAAACCTTACACATGGAGGCAGGACCCATGGAACTGAACTGCCTTTGTTGGGAAATCTGTAGCCGGCTGCAGGAAAGGCAGCTGACACCAGCGTGCCTGAAGGGTGCACAGTGCTGGCAGCTTGCTCTGCGATTAGCAACAGCCAGCACTGAATTCATGCACTGACAGCTGGAGCCAGGAGAGGCTCTGTAGGTCACTGGACTCTTTCAGCCAAGAGCTATCAAGGTTATTGCTCAGGACATCAGACACTGGGAGACTTCAACTAAACCCACGATTTAATACACTTACATGTTCTTTCTGATGGCAGTATCAGCTTCAGCAATGCCCCATCCCTCAGCGCTGCAGCTTCTTTGCCAAGACAACTGTTTGTGCAGCTGTACAATGAAACCAATGAAGGAACTGACCTAGTTCAGCCTTCAGCCCCACAACCATACGGTAAAAAGAAAAAAGCAATAGCAAAAAATGCAAGTACTACTACCTCTGAATGCCCCAAAATGCCAGAGATTAGTTCAGCTACTGTGAAGTGATACTGAAGCAAATCCAGCACATCAGGTATCTGCATGTATTGTTCTGTGGCAGGACAGGAATCCTTATAGCAGCTACCTTGGTGAAAAGCCTGCAGTTTTAAATATCTGGGCATCTTGTCCCCCGTGTAGAATTAACGCCTACCTTCTTGCCTCTTCCAGATCTCAAATCTTTCCCCCCGTTCTGACTCCTCCTAACATGAAGGTCTCTAAAAGCTGCTGCCCTAAATAAGCTCAAATTTGCTTCTCTGACATACCTAGTCCATGTACAGCATTCTTGACTGAAGAGGATTGCTGATGTTAATAGTAAAGCAGTATTTTAATAGCAGCAGCTAAAACTAACTCTAGGAAAAGAGGAAAATAAGACTTCTGGTCTAGCTGTTGAAGGTACCAATTTTTCATCCTCCTGAAAGAGAAATAGATTAAGTTCCATTTGATACATGGCTGAGTTACACAGGGACAAGCACGGGCAGAACTGACTGAGGTACTGCACGTGGTTAGCGATACGAAGTCTCCTAATCCTGACCCCTGTACTTCACCTATGAAACTGACCCAGTAATGATATTGTTGCTTGTGTCCCTAAACTTTTCCTCTGTCCTCCCACATCAGGTACTTACAGGTGATATTACAGGTGATAGTTATGGTGCTCCTTCTTTGTCAAAACTGGTGGGATCAGAATAGCAACATCAAATCAGCAGCTACCTTATGTACTACCTGATGTTGTCTTTGCTCTTCAAAAATAAGACTAGTTCGTCAGAAAGCACAATACAACTTCCTACCAACTAGACTTCTCTTTATTTTAACCCCAATCTAAACCACCAGCACAAGTATCTCCACCTATCTTTAGCTATGGCTGTTAGCTGCCCCCTGATATACCCTGCATAAATTCAGCAAAGCAGCTCTAACTACAGTCTCTCCAGCCTGGCATAACACCTGAACAGATAGTCCTAAGTGTAGGCTCAGCCCACGCTTACTGAAGTAATAAACCTTAAGCATTATTTCAGTATTTTTGGTTTGCTGCAGTATGTCTTTTATAGCCTGTTGAGCACCAGAAGGTCTTGCTTTCCACAGGAAGGATTCAGAGTAGCAGCTGTACACGGTGCTCTCGCATTCCCTGCTGCCAGCGGCCGCACACATTCCCTGTTTATGTTTGGGTGTCATAGAAGACATCAATCAACATTTTTTGCTAAAGCATTTTGCTCCCTCCCCTTTGAGCCTCCTTCTTCATCTTCCACCTTTCTTTCATGCCTCCCCCTCCCTCTGAGTTTCTTCAAAGCATCTGGGAGCATTTGGAAGTAATTAGACCTGAAGGGAAATGTTGGCCAAGCTGGGAGACAATGACAAGTGCCAGGAACCCTGGGTGCCCTTTCTAGCCACTTTGAAGTTCATTCAGATGGTACAAAGCTCCAGTTTGCTTTGTTGGGGAAAAAAAAAAAAAAAAAAAAAAGGAGGAAGGGAATGAGGCATGACAGGCCCATTGAAAACGGAGCAGGTTCCTGTGAACTGACAGAGGAACCGAGTACTGGGGGAAGAAACATCAAAGAGACCGACAAAAAGGCCTCCTATGGCCACTCTGCTTTATTACATTTACAAATTGTGCAGATGCACATGCAGTTCAGGGAACAATTGTCTATGGCAGGGAAAATGGAAAACATATTACCGTAACATGGAACCCCAGCCTCCCAATATGGATCACTGATCCATGGAGACAACTTCAAATAAAATACAGCACCTTTGCTACTGTGGCACTACACAGTTCACCTCCAGTGTAAGTGCAATTCTAACCAACAGTATTAAGCTCCACACAACATCTGCAGGAGGCAAAGATCTGGACTAGTGCTTCCCCCTGTACCTGAATAGCACTGAAGAGAACAGAAACTCTGCTGAGAAACACTCGGACCATGGAAGTCCATAGACTGAGTGTCACATGAAGAGACCCTTTTACTGGACGTTTTTTTCCCCATCACTTTTTATTCCATTAACAGACACCTGTGTTCTTTGTCAACAAGATTCTGGCAACTGAAAACCACAGGAGTGCAGCAGCAGAAGAGGTTCACACAAGAAGCCTATCTGAACTGTTGGAAGTCACCCAAATGCTTCATCTTTGCTCACTTTCCAGACATCTATACCCAGAATTAGCAGCAGCACTAACACCAACCAGCAAGAAGCAGAGAGCTCTTAGTCTAGACAGCACTTAACTATAGGTAAAACTGAATAGGATTGTATCTTGCTGCTAGAATTCAGGCAGCTTGACTCAAGTTATCTCTGAAGGTAGAACTGGGAAGATTTAAAAATACGCATAGAAACAAAGTCCTTCACAGAAAGTATATAGGAATTATTTCCCTCTTAATTCCCTATTCATATTATTTGCATGCAAAAGAAGCCTTAAACCTTCAACCTTGCTTCTGTGGTAATGAAGACTACAAACAGGCCTTCCACTCCTCCAAATGGTGCAACTGCCATTTGAAATAGCAATTTTCTATTTATTACTAATGTTCATACAGATTAGACCTCTCCAGGGCACCAACAATTTCTTACACATTCTGAGTAATTTCCTCAGGGAAGGGGCCCAGCTGACGCTGATGCAGCAGCCCAGAATGTTTCATCTCTTTCCACCTACAAAACAAACATAACAACATTAGAACACTTAACTGGGTAATTTGCACTGTATTGTTTCTCAATAACATGATCAGGCCAGGTTGGATGGGGCTTGGAGCAACCTGCTCTAGTGGAAGGTATCCCTGCCCATGGCAGAGGGTTGGAACTGGATGAGCTTTAAGGTCCCTTCCAACCCAAACCAGTCTGTGATGCTATCTGGTTGCTAAGGGTTCTATACACTGCTGTACTTGGGCAACAGCTGGGTAGTACATAGGAGTGCTTCTACAGGAGATGGAATGGTGAACGCATCGTAACGTTCAGATCAGGGAACTTCATTCTACATGTTATTAACATGCATGTTGGAGCATGTTACTAACTTTTTACACCAGATATTGATAGGTAACCTGCACAGGTAAGATGTTATTTTGTACTTTATCCAGATAATCTTTACTCGGGAAAGAAAGTTCTACTCTTAAGCGGAATGCTTCAAGTATACTGAAAATAGGAAATGGTAAGGATACAGTTTCCCACATGATATGCATCACTATCCCAGTACCAGACTAAAGCAGACAAGCCACAGCAGGGAAAGTCACCAACGCTACTGTCTGCAGCCTTCCCGCAATCATTTCACACCTCGCACTGTGCTTGCTGGAGTTGATGGCCCCACAGTATCTTCCAGAATCAAACTCTTAAAATTCTCATTCAGGAACTTAACATTTGGCACTACTAGCCAGGGAATTCCATACAGTTTTCCTAGTTTTATTGACATTAACAGGATTGACTGTCTTCCTTCCACCTCCTTTGCCACTGCACCAAAAAGTGAATACTGCCCATTGTTTAATTCGTGAATCCTTCATATTTTGTATAAATTGCCATAAAAAAACCACATATAAGTTGTTGGTTCTGGGACTAAAATCAAGGTTGCAGTTTTCTGCAATAAAAATTCTTAATGGAAACTTGGCTGCGTTAACTATGCAAAACCACTACTGTTGTGCAGGGAAGATTGAAAACAGAAAGACCAACTCAAAAAATAAAGAGAAAAGTACTAAACCAGATTCTAACAGCAAAGGAAGAATGAGAAGAACTCTCCTCTGATTTCATGATACCTGGCAGCTTCAGCCATTTGGGTATTTTCCCAGGGGCCCTCCTCAGCACCGGTGGAGCTTCACGCGCACTTGCTGGCTCTGGCTGCTCATTGGTCTTTTTGTCTCTTCCTACTTCTGGTTCAGATAGGGATGAAACTGTTGATTGTAAAGATGATGAGGCAGAAGAAACCAATGATTTGGACAAACATCTGAGGAAAAAAACCAAGCAAATAGAATTACGCTTAATCTTTTCATAATAGCTCCTTTACCACCACCACCTTTACACTTTTGAAGTCAGATTGAAAAGGTTCTTTTTCATCATAAAAGGATTTACTTGATGTAGTCACTACTACATCAAGTAAATCTACATCCTACTTTGCAAAGATGGACTCACAAAGCTATGAAGTCAAGTATGCCAGTATGACTGTTTCAGGAGAAAATGAAGTCCTAGTATCTTCAGAGCACATTTCTTTGTATTAAGATGGGCTCATTTCATACTTCCCATTCCCGAAATACCCATTTACAACTCCATTCAGTCACAACGTACCTGGCTACTAATACATCAGCTGCAGAAGGGGAAACAGCAGAGCTCTGCAGGTCTGACTTCAGGTAACAGTCTGTTTAAAAATGAAACCCAAACACTTGTTTGCTAACAGAGAGACTTCAGTCACCACAAAATCACACAGCTCTCAGCTCAGAAAATACCTGCTGTATACTACAGTAAATCTCCATCACTTTCCCCCAGCTGGCACAGGACACTTCTAAACTATGACAGTTTCTTTCACAAGTTGAGATTCCCATTTCCTCATTCAGACCTTAAGATCTTGACATTTTCTTTCAGTGCTCACTGCATCTCAAACTTTTCTGTGAAGCCAGAGCTTTAATCTGGGAGAAAAAGATTCTAAGCATAACACAGAGGTATCAAAGAATCAAAGATTCAAATCTGTTCGCCCATCTACAGCCAGTCCACTACAATAGGAGGTCTGTAAAAGTCTTTTGGCATCATCTGTCTAGTTAACATTTCGAACAGCAGAATTTCCTTCTACAGACTTGTTCTTCTATCATTCTTGCCTCCACAGCAGACAATGTCCACTCCACAGCCTAACAAATCTCATAGGAAAGGTACTGTGTTTACATTTATGATAAAGCTAACTGACCAAGCTAGTTCAGAGAGCTTAAGCCATTCCGAACAGGAACATTTACCAGCACTTGCAAGGACTGCATTATCTTTTATCAGGAGAGCTCTAAGCATAAGGATGTAATTCTTCCGGATCTACTACAGGAGCTATAGAGATGAACAGGAGAGGAAATTTACTCACCCCTGCACTCCTCAGATCCAAAATGAATGACAGCAGTTGGAAAGAGTTTAGCCTGCAGCAAAAAGGGAAGAGAAGAGATCACTGACTGTACGCGCTTTCACAGGTCACTGTGAACATTAGAGACAGGTTAGACAGCTACAAACAAATTCAGAGTTCAAGCTGAGGGCACTGCGCCATCTATAATTTGGAAAAGGCTCAATGTGTGTAGAGCACAAGGTGCTCAGGGAGAGATCATAAGACATGATCTATTCTTCTACACACAGGTGTACAGCACATGCTCATGGGACTGATGACCTGCCATTTGTCCTCCTCTGTCCCCATATCTCAGGCCATTATATTTCACTCACATTCTCCACTGCTGAGCAGACAACGTGAATATGATTAAGAATCTTCCAAGACCTGAGTGACTGATAGTAAGAAAAGGAAAATCAAGCTATGCCCTCAGAAATCTACTCTAGATGATACAATTACATTTACACCCTGTCTCTAATTGGAATTTGTCTAGTTTTCACAGCTTCCCAGGCTACAGTCTACCCTTTTATAAATCCAGCCTAAATTCCAAGTTCCTACTTGTCAGAATAACTCTGCCATATTCAAATATTTTTTTCATTCACTGAGCTCAGAGTGACCCAGATAACTGCAGGACTGCACGTTCATTGCTTTCCACACTCAGTCCCTTACATTGTAGCTCAGTAGCTTTACTCTACTACCTCTGCATAAATATATACTGAATAATTCAATACAAAATTTGAATTATGTTCAACATACACAAAACCAATAACACTGTATTTCTCACCTTGATCCAATAAATAAAGAAATAGATATAAGCAAGCGACTGCCCCTCTTCATATCATTAATGCATACGTAGGAATTGTGCAGGGCAGGCTGCATGTTCTTGAGTCTTCTTGAGCCTCTGTTGCCACCATCAGCACAGTCAGGATACTGGAATAAGGGTCCTTGGACCCGATCCCGCACAGCAATTACCAGAACTCAAAGGTTCTGTGCATTCATCTGTGGATTGCTACCTAATACTTAGACTAAAAAACTGTGTTAACCAGAGGCAAAATGAAACATCATCACCTATCTTCCTGACTACAACCTTCAAATGAGTACATGGTGTTACAAACTCTGCCATTAACCAAAGACTGCAGACTTCCACATACAGCATGGCCTACATCATGTTAAACTGAAGCAGGAGACTACTCCAAGTCTCCTTGGAGTCTACTAGGAGACTACTCCAAGTCTCCAATCAATCTACTCCAAGTCTCAGCTCCTGCTACAGCAGCCAGGCATCTCCACATCCTTGAACTGCCATCTTAGCAGAAATCATTATTTATTAGGTCTTTTACCATTTCACTCCTCAGCCAGCAGGGCCGGGGGTGCTGCTGCAGCCACAGAGACGGCTCGCCATAAACTTTTTAATTAAAAAGTACCAGACACGGTTTAGAAACCCCAGAGAAAACTCTTGCAAGAGCTTTGATGTTTCCGCTGCATTCGTCTGAAGGGATCCCTCTATTTAGGAAATGGGTGCCTGAAAAAGCTCCCCCCCACACACACACATACTCTCAAGCCTTTTACACACAACATCCTTTTCATGCCAGCTGCAAGTTGGAAAATGAGGGTTTTGTAGTGTGTCAGTGTTGGAATTTTTTAATAACCTCCCCTCTCTTTTTTTCCCCAACCAATTATCTTGGTAAATAATTAACATTCTGAAGGAGATAAGTAAGCACAGCATCTCAGAGCTCAAAGCCCTTTAGTTCAAAGCCCTGCCCTTTTCTCTTGCTGCCGCCACCAAAACTTCCTTGTCAATCAAGCTCTGGGCACACACATCAAAGCTTCATGTAGGAATGGCCCCAAGGGGTCAGAGAAAATTCATGGCAGGGCCTGCATAAGGCACAAAAAGAGTGAGAAACACAGACCAAGAGCTAGATGGACACACTCAACCACACAAACACAGAGAATGTGCCCCAATATAAACCTCTACCCTATTTACTCACAGGTTCACAAATAACTATAGTTCTAAGTTTCAGGATCCATGTCCACAAACCATTTCCCACTGCTGGCAGCACATCAGTCCAGACGTTTCAGTTCAAAATCTTTTAATTGAAAGAAACTTAAAGGAACCTGGCAGCAGCTCCCAACTATATAGAATCCTTCCCATGGCTCATTTCCCTGCACCCCTATCCTTCCCTAGGGGTCAGCCAACATAGAGTCTCCTCTTGCCAAATCTATATCCAATAAGTTCTTCACTTCAGATAGACGACTGGCTCATTCATCCGACCCTTTACCTAGTTTCCTTTGGGCAGGATTCTCCGGTACCATCCCCATTCCAGCACTGCCTGAGCGTGCAGCACAGAAGGCAGCTAGCTACATCTCACTGATCTCCCCAGGATTCAGCTAGGCCCTGACAGGACATAACACTGTCTGAGGGGGTTTGTAACAAAAAAGTATTTGAGCCAGTGGAATGATCCCACTGGCCAAGGAATGTCTTGGCATAAAGATGAGAAGGGCTTTGCTAGCTGCAGTCCAGGAAAATATACAAATCCAAAGCCAGAGCCTTTAGTATTCTCTAACACTGCTAAGGATACAAGGATCAAATACTGGGCAGACCATTACCTGAAAACTATATTCTCAAGTGACCTGGTATTCCCTCATTTGTAGTTGTTCTAATGCATACACTCATGTCTCTAGAACTCTGCAGTTCTTAACCTGCACAGGATTCTTATCCAAACCTGTGCATAAACACATAGAAATCTCTTAGAGACACTCTGAGCCTGTCAGATTGACCAAGAGATTATAGGCTGTTTGAAACAACTATTCAAAAATCTCCATTCAGTTGTATGTGAAGAGTTACTACAGTATGAATGAGTCAACAGCTAGTTACTATGCTCAAATATCCATCATTTCTCTTTTTTTCTGCTTTGATTTCCAGCCAAAGATACAATGCCACTCTGACTGGGAAAATAGATTACCTTAATCTATTGAATTATAATGTTCAAACCACACTGTGCAAGGCATGTTTACAAAATGCAGTTTGATTATTAATTTGATTGCAACAGCATCTAGAAACCCAAGTAAAAATGGTGTCTCTTTGTGCAATTCTCCACATGTAATGAGCAGCAACATGCAGTACACATAAAAATGTAAGAAAGCATGAGGGTTTGGGATTTTATTTTGGTTTGTTGGGTTTTGGGAGCTTTTGTTTTTTGTTTTTTTTTATTTTGTTGGTTAGTTGAGGTTTTTTTGGTACAGACGAGAAACTGAGACATTAAATAACTTCAGGTCACACAGGATGGCAAGTAGCAGAAATGAGAACTAAGTGTGTAAGTCTCCAGAGTCCTATCCAAGGCCTTAATCACAGGACAGCTTCTTTCTGAAGGGATCAGAAAGTCACTGATGAGGCAAGAAGTCGAGGAAGCCAATGTCCTGCTTACTGTCCTCCCCAGTCAAGGAGTACCATTCCAACCAATCAACTTCTCAGGTTTTAAAGGTCTGAATAACACAGCATCACTGCATTACTTACAGTTGCAGAAGTTTAAATGAGAGCTTTCCATTTCAGAAAGCTGGAGACCAGCCTGCTTCTCATAAAGCCACATTTAGTCTAAAACCATGCAGCCAAGTAACTCTGAGCTTTACTTCAGCCCAGCCAGGCACAGTTGATCAGACACCACAGTGGTGAGCGTGGTTTAAGAATGCAGGGCACCCTAGCTGCAGGGTAGTACTGGGGCTACTGCATCTTGCATTCCATGATAAAAATATCTACACTAGAAGAACATTCCCCTGTGAATCCATCTGCAATACACAAAAGGCACATTGCTGCTTTGTTTTACTGCACCTCTTGGTAACTTGTTCTCCAGGGCACAGAAAAGATCTCAGGCAGACCCTCCCCACATAACATCTCAACCCTTCCTCCTTCACCAGGTACCTCCAGACATACACATTCAAAAAGCCCTAGAACACAGTGTTGCAAAATACATCCATCACTACCATGCAGTTACTCTGCTCGCTGACAGAGCGATGCTTTTGGATCAGGCAGAGACTGCTGTCTAAGGGGAACTTGCAGCTGCCAGTGAGAAGCATTCTTTCCGTTAACATGATCTGAAAAGATTAGAGTGCCACAGGTCTGCTCCTAGTTTGATGTTAAAAGAAAATAAGCACTTCAAAGGAACACGCGTATGGAAGGAGAAACCCAAGCTACCAACATGAAATACTGCATAGTACACACACCCCAAACACATAAACTAGCTCTTGGAAAATTCAACTGGAAAGCCGGTGGATCAAAAGCTTTTCCAGCAAGACTGCAAAGCATCGCTGAAACAGAAATAAACACTCCAGTCATGGTGAAAGGGGCAAACTGACTAAGTGGTTGGTGTTTGTAACCTAGGAACAAAGCTGCTCAATGTGGACTGCAACTGCCAAAGAACATGGATATTTTGCAGCCAATACGGAAAAGGTCTGATCCAGCTAGAGGAAGGGACCTTCAACATTCATAAGGCAAAGATAAGATTTGAAAGCACTATTCTGAGAAGGCTCCTTCAGAAGGAATCCTTGTATAAAGAGCATTAATTGAGAGCTTGAGTTGAGCTCGGGAAGAGCTGCCCTTCACAACCAACAGCAGGAGAGGACATTTGGGCAGAATTACCACTCCAACACTTAGTCCTACAGAAGGCCCTCACTGGGATGGAAGTGCCTTGCTGGAAGTCAGCATCAGGGGCAAGGATGGACAGTGAGCAAAACAGACTGCACCAGCCAAGCTACCAAAATCTGGCCAGATGAGAAAATCCTGAACGAGTAAGCAAAGGGCCAAGACTGCACACAGGAAGGTGAATGCCATCCTCTGGGCTGGATGGATTTCACTATTAATTGCAATTTTCTTTGCTGCTGCTGGAAATACCTCCAACAGACTAACTCTGATGAAGTCATTTTTTCTGAAGTTGTATTCAGGCTCATGCCAAAAGCAAAGAAGGCTTCACACTGCTCAGTTAGTAGTCGGCTTCACTGGACAAGCAAGCCAGACTTATTGCCCAAGCTGGCATTAACAAACAGGATATGGAAACAGAACCAAAGGCAAAAAAAGGAACAAACAGCTCCTCTGGATGTCTGCCCCATGGTACACGCCAGAGGAAACACTCAGTGTGCTCTGAGATCTGATTAGAAGATCTAAATATTTATGTGGAAGCCTGTGATTCCTTCAGCTCCTCTGAAGACGGATGATGGCCTCCTGCCCTCTTTGCTGCCTTGACTTTTCCAGTGGCTGGTATTCTTACCTTCTACTAACTCTTTCCTAGCATTAACACAGCAATCAATGATTTTTTTCCACTAACCCGCCCCAGATGTGCACTCCACAAGCGCATTTCTGGAAGGAGAAAGAAGCTAAGAAACAACTCTGAAAAGCTTGGCTAGCCTAGAAAAACACAAACAAGCAACAAGAGTTATATGGAACCCGACGCCAAGTGCTACAACAGGGATGCCTGCAGTTGATCAGTTCTAGAGAGCAGAACATTATAAAACACTTCAAGGGACATGAGGATAAGGCAGCCAGCAAAAACAGCAATAACAAAAAATCAAAGCAATGCCTTGAAGTCTTTATGGGTTCAAAAAACCTCACGCTGCTGCCAATCTGTGAGCTCACTATACTGTAAATACACACATATTTTGGGAGAATTTACTTCAGACAGCTTTTTCAGCCCAAGTATCTTGGCAAACAAGTTGACAATATTTGTCTTTTTCCCTGGTTTTGCTTGCAGCGTAAAGGTTCTCCCTTCATGGGAAGTCATCAAATTTAACGAATGTGGTTCCAATCTTACCAGCTTGAATGGAGTGAGAGGGCGGAGAGAGAGCAGAAGTGTTGATAATATGGTACTGCACCATCTGCAGTGACTCCTGCTATTAGCTACAGCACAAACTTCAGTCATGTCTAAATACTGAATGCTCAAACGTGCTCACATGGCTGCCTCAGACACTGTCACTTGTTCTCACAGCCTGTACCAAGGCCATCTGCAGAGTGCAGGACAGCCTACTGCTAACTTAGGAGTGGGGAAGCCAGGCACAAGTCCATGATTCATGTCTGACACTGGACAAACAATCCCAAACAGCCAAGTCCCAGTCATATCACAGAAGCAACTCTGTCCTCTACCCTAGCAGTGATACCCTCAGGAATCATACAGGCTCCTTGACAGTAAGTTGTTGAAACAGGCTGGCAGTGATCAGTGTCAAGGACACTGTGCCTGGGCTCAAGCAGGCTCTGCCTCTGTCTCAGCAAAGACCGTAAGTTTCTAGAATATCCTTCTGAAGTTCATCAAGAGAATTCCATAACCTTGAAGGATGCCATTAGAATTCTCTATGCACCAAGGCACTTCTCAAAGGAGAAAACAGAAGGCAATTAATTAGCCAATGACTAAACTGAAGGGAGTAAATAACTGGAGGTTTCTCTGCCACAGTCTTACTTAAAAGTAACAACAGTGGCCCACTTGTGCTTAGACATGACAGGGTCATGTATTTCAAGAAGAAGCAACCTGGAAAACCAAGGATGGACCGTGCAGAAGCCACAAGCCAACCTCTATTCCCTTACTCTTTGGTTTTCCTAACTAGTTCTCATTTCTCTCAAGAGCTTCAGCACTGTATTTGGAGAACAGGAATTCAACAAGTCCCCGAGAGCAAAAGCAAAAGAAACCACATAAAATACAATACAATACAATACAATAAAATAAAATAAAATAAAATAAGAGGAGCAGCATTCATGGGGCAGGGTAAGGACAAACCTGCATCTGGAAGTCAGGAACAGGAATTCTAAGGTTCATACAACTTCAATTATGGCTCACAGTTATCGCTCACATACTTAGATTCAGCGCAATCTGCCCTATGACTGCCTTTGTAAAACCGGACCAGAAAGGGAGCTCTGACTAAAGCACAAATATTTCCCTTCCACAGACCACACGATGCCTGAAAGAGGCGAAGCCCTCACCCATGCAGAGCCCAACGCCACCCAGCACAGCACCAGGACCGCAGCACTGCAGTGAGGTTGGGCACTAACCAGCACGACCTTCTCCTCACACTGAAGAGTTCATGGTTTGGAAGGCAACACTAGAGAGCAAGTGAGAAGGGTGAGTAAGGCCTGTTCCCAGCACTGCCCCACCTGGCCCAATACTAGAAACATCACCTCTCTTGCTCCTGCTCTGCCCCACTGTGATTTCTCCCGGAGTGCTGAGGCTCAGGCAAAGCAGCCTGATTAGCAACAGCCACCTGCAAAAAGGGCATCCAACAATAACACAGCTGTCAGGGACACGAAAGCCAGAGCAACTTCCGCACCCATTTCTTCCCTGCAAAGAAAGGCCCCTTCAGCCCCTGCCAAGCACTCAGATCTGCCACAGCAGCGGGAAAGCCTATCCGAGCAGAAGACATTATGGTGCAGGCCCTTCACTGGCAGAAGTTAGAGATGAAAAAGGATTTACACCGTTAACAGAGAGCAAAGCTTCACCCAGAACCAGCCAACCTAAACCGGGATAAGGCATCATCCTCCCAAGTCAGAGCCCTGTGGTATCTGACAAGCAGTAGGGTAACCACAATGGTATGACAGGCTCCCGGCAGGAATTGTTTTTTTCCTGTTTGATGCTTCATCCAAATAAAATGCTTATAAACACACAGAATCATTCTTGCCATAACAGGACATGACCTGAAAGGGACGAAAGGCCCCCGGCAAGGGACAGAATGCTGCACAGCCACTGGCACTAAACACAGCTCTTCCAGTCTGCAAACCCACTTTACATAATGGCCATTTTACACCCAGCTGGATCAAACAACTCCTTTCACACATGCTCATCTGCCTGGCTCCCAGCACACATTCCAGCAGCACAGGGGCCACTGCCCCAAAATCTCAAGCTCTAAACAGACTGTGGAACCCAACCCCATCCAGCCACAGCATTTATTTCCCCTCCCTCTCTTCATCCCATTTTATCCTTCCAAGTCGCCTCAGCCCTTTGCAGTCTTCTCCCACCTCATCCTGAACATACATGAATTTCTCTGCTCCTCTAACAAAATAATTCCCGTGCAGTTTCTTGCCAATCCAGTGACACATCTTCCCTTATTGTTAAACTTCTACTCTGCTCACCTCATTGGAGCAGTGCTGCCAGCCTCAAGCATTTGTGTCAAATCAGGCACTCATTTCCAGGGCCCCACAGCCAAGGCTGCAGTCTCCCTAAACAGAACTTAATATTTTTAAAGAACAGCTCAATTACAACAATGCTCTCCTGCTCCTTGCACCATGAACTCCATTTTGCAAGTCAGCTCTGATGAACTGGGTGGGTTTTCCTAATTCTGGGGATAAGCTTTCGAAATCAAGAGCATTTTGAAATATCACAGTGAATGTGCATAGGTGAATATAGGTGAATGCCTATAGCTGCATACACATTTCCAATCATCTGAGGCTTCTGCACCAAATGGACTAAGGTAACAAGCTGCACCATGAGCAGAAACTTTGCACGGTTCATATACTTAACTGCAGAAGGAGATAAAGTGAGTTCTTTGAAGTCACTATGAACTTTAGCAAGGTCCCCTGGAGGAAAAGTTTGCTTGGGTCCATTGGCATAACTGCATTAGCCAGCTCTTGTAGAGCTAAGTGATGTGTGTGAGCAAAACCTTTACTTTCACAAAGACAACATTTTATGTACCATTTCATGTGTATTAGTCCATTACCATTCAATCTATAGGGTAGTTGAGTCAATACAGGAAGTGCTATTCAGTCAGGTAAGTTGCAAAGTAGCCCACTTCCAGCAGTACACAAGGATGTTAAGAACAAGTGCACACAGGCCACAAGTTCATTCAGTCCAGCCAGTATCCTGTCTCCAACAGCAACCAAAACAACCCAAAAAAGCCAGATGCACAAAGGAGCATCCCTGCTCTTTGATTCTATGTGATACTTTCCCCTAATACTATTAGCTAGCAACAATTTTCAGTTCAGAAGCTTCCTGACATGGTTAAAGAGTGGTTCAAGAGAGACTCACAGTAGGTATCTTCCTTGCACTTTTCCAAATTTCTCTGGAACCAGTATATACTTGTAGTATGTAGCATCCCATGACAAGAAATTCTACACCTTGGTTTTCTGTTGCACGAACAACTACGTTCTTCTATCCCCTTGATGCCATCCACTCCTGTCCTGGACAGAGCAAGAAAACCCCTTCCAGCTTCCCCTTGATATGTCACTTGTTTCCCTCCCTGTTTTCACATCTTCTGCAGACTGACAAGCCCTAGCCTACTCAGTCTTTCTCTATGCAGGAGCCATTGCACACCTCTGATGATCCCCATTTCCTTCTACTGCATCCTTCCCAGTTCCTTTTTAAGATGAGACCACATTTGCAAATTTTATTCAAGATGCAAGCAAACCCTGGTTTCACCCAGTGATGCTCTTCATTTTGTTATCTACTTTGTTCTGAATACTTTGGGTTTGGAAAGGAGGTAATTTCAATTTTGACTATTCAATGATGAGCTGATGATTCACCACTTTGCTCCATGGCAATGAGAATCAACCTGACAGGTCACTGAGATGCATATGAAGTTCAAATTATTTTTCCCAGCACATGCATCACTGCATTTACATACACTGAACCAGGTGGCTAAGAAGAAAACGCCAAGTCATGCAACCGCTGGGAAATGTAGTAACCTCTCAAAATGTCAAGTTACAATCCCTAACAAATGTGAAGCACAAGGTTTGTCTTTGCACATTTTACAAATAATTGTAATGATCCTGTACTCTTAGATTATGTTTAAAAAGTCCACTTTTCTTCAAGCATACCCAAAGTCTCAACACAAGCACTTTCTACACACAGTTCAGTCAGACCGCACTGGGATTACATGTTGCATGGAAAAAAATAATTCTTAAATCAAGTTTGGATTTGCCACCCTTTGTCTCAAGCAGATGCTGTTGTTGTTCTGTATTCACACAGAGGAAGTGGGAAAAGAGAAAAATTATTCCTTAAACCAGTCAATTTGCAGGAGAACATCCAGCTTTCGAGCACTGTACCTTGGACAGTCAGTTCTGTCCTAACATCAGCTCTGCACCTCTGCTGTGCGACACCACAAACACTTCAGTCTCAGGACAGACACCACACATGGAGGATGCTTGACAGGAAAACTGACCACGTTCTCCATCAGATTGTGATTTCTAAAGGAATCTGGAAGACTGAAAGTCTGAAAGACACCTCCAGGTCTCTACAGAGCACTAATGTAACACATGTGTATGTCTCGGTGAGCTGCTGCAAGGAATGAATTCCACACTACATGTCACAACTAGGAAACTGGGAACTTGCCACGAGTGTAATAAGCACAAGTAACAGTGCCAGGTACAGAACAAAGGCTTTAACACAGCAAATGAAGCACAACTCCTGCCATGAAGCTTCAAAGACAGGGACATGTAATTTTTTCTGTCGTGTTTCACTAAACAAGTTATGTTTCAGA
Source organism: Lathamus discolor (assembly GCF_037157495.1). Lineage (NCBI taxonomy): Eukaryota > Metazoa > Chordata > Aves > Psittaciformes > Psittacidae > Lathamus > Lathamus discolor. Next base: position 12,855,925 of record NC_088896.1, on the reverse strand, counting down.
AGACATCCAAAGAAACATTAGATGTCTGCTGAAAAAGAGAAAAGAACAGTATTGTGATGGGGGAGGAGACAAGGGGTAAATACAGGTGAGAAGATTTTGAACTTTATTTGGAAGACAGACCAAAGCTAAGGACTAACAAGGACTGGAAACAGCATCGGAGGCTGGATGAACAGGAGGCACATACAGGTCAGCAAAGAAGGTGCTGCATTCCACTTCATTGAAAAGGCAGACACATGCCCTTTTCCTTGTGGAATAAGTATGGTTCACAAAGGATTTAGAAGCTAACTAAGAAAGAAGAAGAAAACAGTCATAGGAGATCTCAAAGTAGTAAGGACAGGCACATGAGCAGACAGGGTATTTCCCACCAGTGACAGAACAATGGAAGAAAGCTGCATCAGAAAAGTAATACGTTGAATTCAAAGGAGCAACAAAAGATCCAATAGAAAATGAACTGAGAATAGGATAAAGGTTGATCACAGAGGCAGATTGTGACTCTTCGGCGTCTAGGATGTAATTAACAAAAAAAAAAAAAAAAAAAAAAAAAAAAGAAAGCCCATCTTAAAGGAAAAATAAAGTGTCAAAACTTGAAATCCGTGACATTCTAGAGGAAAATATAGCATATTGGGTGGGGGACAACGTCACTTCCTATGGAGATGCTGAAAAGAACACCGGATATTTTGTAGGGGCACAAGTCTTAAGGCTAAGGCAGGAAATATGGAAACGCATCCCAGCCAAATCTTAGAAAAAGACAGAAAAAAACCATTTCATGCAGGAAATCTCTGTTGGTGAGAGATGCAGAGAGAGCATGCTTTGGAAAGGTGAAATAAGCATTCCAAAGAGCATTTTAGAAAACATGTAAATGAACTCCAGGTGAGGGATGTGCTCAGACATGACAGCTTAAGACCAAAAGAAGAGACTGAGACAGAAGAAGGCTGTGAGTAGTGTGATGTATCAGAGCAGTCTGTGCTGGTCCCAGCTCTCAGGCTGCTTCCTTTGCCTCAGAACTGCTAACGAGTGCAGACCATTTTTCATTATCTGCTGTTCCTCTGGAAGTTTTCCAAACGCATCATTAGCAGTGCAGCCACAGCAGCTTCCCCTTCGTGGGATTTCTCAGAATCTGAACACAAGATTTGTCCTTTGCTTTTCCCATCATGGTTACCATGTGTGCCTTGAGACAGTGTTTTGGGTGGCAGATGTGGGTGAGATGGCTCAAACCAGAGGAAGCTGGAGAACTGCCTTCATATCCAAATGGTAAAATCTCCTGGCTCAAAGATACAAAGTGCTTTCCACTGGCATTTTCATTATTAATTAAAATATACAAACTGGCTTTGAAAAGAAAAATCGTTGTTCTCCCCACCCACAATGACATTGTCTTACCAACACAACCATAGTCCCATTCCTGTTGGTGGGAGCACATCCATGCACTGCCCATTCAAACAGACACTGTGGTCAAGTAGAGCACAGGGAGGCTGGTAAAAGCAGAGAGCCCTCGGGCTGTGAAGCTGGATGGAGGCCAAAAGCAACTGCACAGCAATTCCTGAGCTACAGAACCAAAGAGGACTGAGATCCCCAAGAGGCTCCAGGCTCCCTAGGAAGCTAAGCCTGTCACAGGCATGGTGACAATACAGGGAACTCCAGCATCAACAAAACCACTCCCAAAACTTCAAATTTCAGGAAATAATTCTTAGCAGGGTATTAGGAAGGGGAGACACTTCCCACTGTGAACACAGAGATCCACACTTTGCTTTCCTGAATATTCAGTAGTCTAAAAGCAGCTGCACGTGTATCTCTTCCAAATGACCTGGTCAGGAAGTTGTGGAATTTGGAAAACTCCATTAAAAACAACTTCAGAGGCATGCTAATTCCTACCTGATTCACCATGCTGCCTGACAAGTGCTTTCTCTGTCCCTCTCCTGCCCCGCCCCTTCTGCTTCCTTAGGAAGCATCTCACTGCGGTCTGCCTGGCCCTGTCCCCTGCAGCCATCTCCAGTGCCTCTTTACAAACTCCATGTTGTTCTAAATAACAGCACATTTGAAAAGGGTGAGGCTGGGGCAAAGTCACTGGCCAAAATTACTCCATCAGTCTCTTAACACATGTGTGATTACACAGCCAAGGGTCTCTGGCCAGAGACTTCAAGTCCACCTTATTTGATATTTGTAAAAAACCTTCAAGAATCTGGATGTTTAAAACAGAATTTCAGCCTTGGAGAAGTTACACACTGACAGCATGTGTTCCTCCATGTACGAGGTGGCTTAAAATAAATACTCACAGTGATTACCAATTAACAAAAAGGTCAGATTTTTGTCTAATATGGCCTCGAACTCCTCCTACAGAAATTGAAAACAGTTACCTATCCAAATCCTGTCTCCCATACCTTACTATACTAAGAAACAACTGAGTTGTACTAAGTTATATACATATGTATACTAAGTTAGTATATAAATATACTAAGTATACTATACCGAGCCCTAACTAAGGTGAGTTTGCTGTATCCAACTAAGATACAGCACCCTCACCTTTGCTCAGCTCTTGTAATAATGTTTCAAGCTTAAATACAGTTCAGAATCCGCAAGGCAATAGGATTTGTATGAAACAATGTGACCCCCCCCAACTCTGACACAATATGCCAGTGCATACTGTTGCACAAGGTGGACCTCTTCTGGTGAGGAGCTTGTGCTCCAAAACACCGGGTTCCATTAGCCCTGACTAAGCAGAAGCCTACAGGGATCACAAGATGATACAACTTTGTTTCAAGGTAACTAAAGCACATGGCAGGGTGAAGGAGAGCAGCAAGTCATAGAGAAACACACAGGTGGAGCGCTTACCTCCAAGAGTGTCAAACTTTCATCATTCAGGATGGTTCTGGGAGGTGCAATAACTGAAGTTAAAAAACAAGTTATAAAACAGGACCACACAAGAAGCAAAACAATAAATACAGCAGCTATGGGAGGGATTGCTGCTTATTAAAGCAGTGACGCATTCACACTGCCCACACAGGCTTCTTGCTAAGCAGAAGCACAACGTGCCTAAGTGAGCAGGTTACATCTTTGCACTCTGAGGCTGTATTTAGGGAAGAAATTCTTCCCCAGGTGCCTCAAGGCATCAAAAGATCCCATATGCACCACAGCCAGAAATACGCTTTGTAAAGTAAGGCCAAATATTACCAACAGCACACTCACACAAGTAAAATGGCAACTCTGCGTCTGCAAGATGGCTTCTTACAAAGGCTCTCAAAATGCCAACTGTGGAAAAAAGAAAGAAAGATTTGATGAACTAGGTTTGCTTCCTCAGATGCAGGGCAAAAAGGATGCCCTGTAACAGCAGAAACTGGCCTCTACAACGGCTGCTGATTGCCTTTTCCTTAAAAGAACACTTTTACTACTACAAATATCTTATAAAAAAAGGCCCAACCAAAAACCCCCAAAACCTCCCAAACAAAGCAGGACTGGTTGCTCCCTAGGCAAAATTTAAGGATGTCAGTGAAGTTCTCCTAGGAAATCCAACAGCAGCTGTAAGATTTGCAGAGTCCAGCCAGGTGAGACTCTGGTAACTAATTATTAGTTCTTGTTCCAAACAAAAGTACTAAAACCAACCCCCCCTCACTATGGGTAAGCATCAGTGCCAGCAGAGAATGAGGGGATCTCCACTGAAACAGGAAGAGCTACTTGGTGTATGGTCTGGCCACCTTTTGTGAACTGAAAGAGGCAGAAAGGTTCATCCCATTATTACAGTAGGTAAAGCTTCTTTTTCATCCTGGTTTGGGGGTTTGTCTCAGACTGGGACAAGGGGGTGGAGCTGGTTTCATAGAGGAAGTGTCCAAACTCATCTCAGTAACATACCATTTGGACACAAACAACGGGATATCAGGGGGACAGTTTCCTGACTGCAAGAATTTTACCATCAAGTAGGCTGACAGTCTCAGCAAACTAGTCCTGGAAATAAACTCCCCTTAGCTAAATTAATCCCTCCAGTCTCCTCATCCCATTCAGGGGCCCTGTAAGGATACTGTAACCAGCTACTGCTGCTTTTTCAGAGCAGTATTACTTCCCTGGACAGCAGAAAGATCTGTTCAGAGCCATGCTCTTCTATCATGCAACTGATCCGTGATGAGATATCAGCTGCAGTTACACAGACTGGAGACTGCTCTTACCAGTTTCACTAGGATGGAAGAACCCCTGCAGAACATAACGGTCTGGAAAACGGACTCTCAGCACCACCTAAATCAAAGGCAAAGCACATCATATGAATTACTATTGGCTGTTCTGTAACATCTCTCCTTGGCTTAGAATTTGTGAGCAAGGTGGGGTTTGGAGGTTTTGGCTGGTAGGTTGTTTGGTTATTTTTAAATTGGGAGATTTGAGATATTTCCATTACAGGAGTAGAAGAGCATACTGGCAGCTCCTCAGAGAACATGGGCTGTCTGTGTTTCAAAGGCTGTAAGAGAGCTGATCTATAGCAACAGCATGATATACAATGCAGCAGAACTCATCCAGAGAGCAGGAGCGTCCTATGCTAAGTGATGCACAAAGTAGAAAGTTACACATGGACAGGTACAGACAGTGCTATCAGTATCCTGAAGTGTCCATAGCAGCAGGAATCCTCCTGCCATATGTTTGAAGTAATTCTTACCACTCCATTTCCAGCACCAGTCAGAAAATACTTAACTTGGGAACTTAATCTCTTACTGCTTTGCAGTAAGTAAAGACTAAAATGGCATTAGGATTGCATTTATAGAGTAAGATATCTCCAATCTGACACATCTTATTATTTAGCCTGCAATCAGATACTTTCAAAATGTAAGTCTACAGAGGAGAGGCAAATCTGAAAGCTCAGTCATTCACAGAATCATAGAACAGTTAGGGTTGGAAAAGACCTTAAGATCATCTAGTTCCAACCCCCCTGCCATGGACAGGGACACCTCTCACACTAAACCATGTCACCCAAGGCTGTCCAACCTGGCCTTGAACACCACCAGGGATGGAGCATTCACAACTTCCCTGGGCAACCCATTCCAGTGCCTCACCATCCTTACAGTAAAGAACTTCTTCCTTATATCCAATCTAAACTTCCCCTGTTTAAGTTTTAACCCGTTACCCCTTGTCCTATCACTACAGTCCCTAATGAAGAGTCCATCCCCAGCATCCTTATAGCCCCCCTTCAGATACTGGAAGGCTGCTATGAGGTCTCCACGCAGCCTTCTCTTCTCCGGGCTGAACAGCCCCAACTTTTTCAGCCTGTCTTCATACGGGAGGTGCTCCAGTCCCCTGATCATCCTCGTGGCCTCCTCTGGACTTGTTCCAACAGTTCTATGTCCTTTTTATGTTGAGGACACCAGAACTGCACACAGTACTCCAGATGAGGTCTCACGAGAGCAGAGTAGAAGGGCAGGATCACCTCCTTCGCCCTGCTGGTCACGCTCCTTTTGATGCAGCCCAGGATACGGTTGGCTTTCTGGGCTGCAAGCTCATGTTCATTTTCTCATCAAATGTTCATTTTCTCATCAGTCATTCATGTGTGCACAACATAAGAGTTTTGAAACATCTGGAACAAAATCAAAGGAGATATATTGCCTGCCCCCACCCGTGTTACTACAGGACAGCTGATTTTATGTGGCGCAACTGTTGTGCAAGTCCCACAAGCAATGAACAGGGACAGAAATTTGAAGAGTCTTCCTGTAAGTAGCTCAAGGTCCTGTTATCACAATTGATTCCCAAAGTTACTCAACCCCCAAGCCTGGACTAGCCAGAGGGACTGGAAAAGAACAAAGGCTACCTTCGGGTAACGCTCTAACTTTTCCTTCAGCTGAGCCTCCCTCAAGGATTTTGTCATCAGTGGAGCTTCTTCCAGGCGTTTCCTAGATACATGGGAAGAAGACAAGCTGTCACTTCTGTAACCAGCAGGGTTGATGAGAATGCTCAACTGTTCCGTGTCTCCCTCTCAGCATTTTCCCAGCCTTCTATGGTTCCTATCCCAGAATCTCATATATAGAACTACTGAGCATCAGCAACAATACTACATAACATTAATGTACAAGTTTAAAAATAAGTTCACTAGAGCAGATGCCAGAGAAGTTATTAAGAAAAGCACAGGAATGTTCGCTTACACTACCCAAGAAGAGATGGAATTATTAATCCGGTAAAATAGAGCCTAAGTTGGATGTAATTACTCCAGGGAGCAAGAAGAGCTACTGAAGCTGTAAAACAATGCTAGCACAAGAAATTAATGGGTACTAGTTAGCAACAGGGAAACAAGAAGAGAAGTTTCAGATCATTTGAGAACTGGCACTGCAGACTGATGTCTTAAAAGGAGTAGTGGGTGAAAACAAAATTTAAGATGAAACAATGAATTCAAGAAAACAATTATATATTTTCCTGTAAGTGAAGAAATAAACTTAGACCAAACAGATTCCATGCTCAGCTTTAGTCCTTCTTCCTTGTTCACACTTAATTCTGAATAATCAATTTACGAGGCTAGATTGTGGTGAAACATTTGATCCTATAATTCTGCACAACCATTTGCAAGTTAATCTCTTACACCTATACAATTTGAAGTATCTTGGGAATAGCTGCTGAACAAAACAAGTATAGACTTAACCAAGCATGCCCAGACTGTCAGCTGGTACAGGATGCTCTGGAAGTGCCAGCTCTGTTCCTTCTTTGTGTACCAAATGCTGATCCACACAAATTCCCAGCTCTTCACAAAGTCAGAATAAAATTCTAATTGCATTTAAAATACTGCACTGTGTGCGGCCAGTTTTTGCTAAGATTCGCTAGCAGAGATCAGAAGCCAACTGGTATCAGATTCATCTGTAACTTGCTTTTATTTTTACCCTTGTCTGTGAGGGGCAAATGCATTACAAGCATCAGCAAATTTGGAAATTAGTTCTTTTTTTTTTTTTTTTTTTTTTTTGAGGATGCTGTATTCCAGTAGCCCCCAATCAAACGATCCCACTTTTGTACCACTAAATATTCTAGACCTACAAATCACAGAATTTTCAGGCCAATCTGTGATTTCATGTGGATTTCAACAGCCTTTGGGGAAAAAAATCAGCTCTAAGTAAGAAGTTCAACTCAGACTTGGTTAGAGTGTGAAGCAGGCTGTCCCATAGTCTCAGAGAATGCTTGTAATGTTTAAAGGAATGTTATGACCCACTTGAAATTAAATACATTCATGAAATTTATTTCTTCAGGAAAATACAGACAGCAAAATGCTGCTGTGATGAGGAGGCTAGTTTATCTTAATCTGAGTTTTTAGCTCAAAAGTGGAATAAGAGTAAAATCATGAAAATTTGACAGCAAGCTACTTGAACAGTGAGATGCATAGTTAGTCCAGCTTCCTATACTTCTTCCCCTTCTTTGCGTGTGTTCCAAACATTCTCATGTGACTAAATTTGATTCCACTTTATTTCCATTTAAGTAATGTCTCAAAGTTGGTCTCTTCTGTTAAAATATAAGGTGTTTCTTAATGGCTGAAAATGCTACTATTTACTATTGTAGTCACTGAGAGTTATTCCTATGAAACTGGATTATTGTACTCATATATTTGGCCATCAAAAGTTACAATTTCTATTCATTTCATTCCTAATTAAGTTAATGTAAAGTCCATTCAAAACAGATAGCATGAGCTCACTGCCACTTTGGGCCTCTAGCAAGAGCACATCTCATTACAAAGCCAGTGGTTTCTCTTTCAGAAGAACAGAGAAGGAAAGAAATAAAATGTGGTGGGGTGTCAAGTGGCTTTGAGTATCTCCCTGAAATGCAGAACACAGGAAGGCATTTTTCTTTTAATCCTTTCTCAGTGGGGACTCACCCTCATTTGCCTGAGGTTCCCAGATAAACTTATCCCCACACCAGACCCACAGACACTTCGTGATGGAAATTTCAACATCCCCACAAAAACATTATCCCATGCACAAGTGCTCAACTGATTCACACAAAAACATAGGTCCTATCACAGCAACACGACACAGCCCTTAAACTCAAATGGCATTAAAGGCAGAGATTTGCACTGCTGATCATTAATACATGAATTCCACACCCAGTAACTTATCTACAACCCTTTACCCAGAAATCACAGCCAGCTATAGGCACACAGTGTCACTCTGCTCCACAAAAGCAAATGGAGCAGTCTCAAGTAGGCAGCAAGAAGGGAACTTGCCTCTCACTCTGCAGCTGTGCCAAGCGTTTCCGCACATCATCCACTGTGACTTCAAAAAACTCATCAGGAAGCTCTTCTGGGCCAGCAGGAAGTGGTTCTAGAAGGTCCAGGTGACATACAAGTGGCTCTCGGTCTACGAGCTACAAAATAAAAATGAGTTTCAATTAGTTTCAAATGCACTGCTATGCTTATGCTGTACAGATCCTGGAAAAAAAGGAAAAGGACAGTATTTGCAAACTGGTGTGAAAATCATGTCAGTAGGATCAGACTAATGATAAAGACGTTGGCAGTGTTGTCATTCTTTATTGTTGATAGAGCATGGGGACCTCCTCTCAGCACGCAGCAGCAATCTACTGTCAGAGGAGTCACTGCCCAGCAGTGAGCTGCTCTCCACCATCAGTGTAGGAAGCCCAGAGCAGTACCCTCAGCAGTCATCTAATGTAAGAAGAGATAACTCCCTTCC